>NW_020455566.1:4449550-4453329 GCF_003342845.1 Nothoprocta perdicaria
CCTTCCCTCCTTCCCTCCTTCCCTTGCAAAGCTTCCCAAGGGCACACTTGGCACCTTGGGGCCCTTCTTCCTCCTTGGGACACTGATATGGGAGAGCCTCTAACCCTACAGTGGGCAAAGAGCCGCAGTTTGGATTTCTGCTGTAGAAAATCTTTTAAAAACCTCATTGCTTTGCACTGGAAATGGGCATTTTGTATCCAAGTGCTCGCGTGCAAGAGGCAGACCCCATTTGCTGCTTCTAGCGGGTGGGCAGAAACAGCTACATGGCTCCTGTGCAAAGCAATGTGTACACAGAAACAACGAAATGTTGGCCAAGGTGTCCACAAAGGCAAAACTGTCCTGGGGTGATGTGTTTTGTAGCGTTTACCTTGATGCCTTGAAAAGTGGGGACTTGGGGAGGCAGTGAGGGATGCCGAGGATGGGCAGGACCAAAGAAGAGCTTTGTGCAGAGAGAAAAGGGGTCTTAGTGGTATCCTCCTGAGAGAGAGGCGATGGGGGCAGAAAGGAATGGAGAGGTGTCAAAATGCCAAGGAAACTGGGGCACCGTGTTGAAGGCAGGATCAGAAGAGGCAGTAAGCGAAGCGAATGACTGAATCTCCAAAGCAATCAAAACATACGGAGCAAAGTGTGGGGGAATGGCACAACCAGCTTGAGGGCTTGGGCTAAAACATAGCGCAAGAGTGTTAAAAATAGGTATGAATGGCCATGGAGAAGGGAAGCGGCAGGCTCCCACTTTGCTTGGAAAAAATGTGGATTTTGCGACTTCCAAACAGGAACAGCAGGAGTATTTTTATACCCATGGCCCTGGAAAGGTTTGCAAGTTGAGATCCAGCTCTGGTTGGAAAGGAGGCATTAGCAGAGCACAAGGGTTTGTGTCCCCTCGAGGACTAAGCGGAAAGGAATGAGGCTCTCGGCGTTGCTTGGTCCAAATGGTTTGTGCCTGGGCCGAGGTTCCAGCCCACGGGTGAGAAGGACGGGGAGAAAATAGATCAGGTTTCCCGGGAAGCTGGCACAAGCAGCCAGGAATCCAGCACTTTGGGAACTTCCCAGGAGAAGTTTGCTTGGGTCTTATTTTATTTAGTTTTTTTTTTAAATGAGGGCCAGAAATGTAGAAAGAGGCAACTCCATGCAGAAGCTCTCCTGTGGACAGCTCTGAGGCTTCAACGTTTAATTTCAGGATGAAAATAACAGCAATCCCCCTCAAATCTCCATTAATTACCTGGAATATTGGTTTCGGTTGTCCCTTGTGGGGACGTCGCGGGCGCCGTAGCCCTCGGAGGCAGAGGCTCCATCCCACCTGCCAACTTCTCCTCTTCTGCCCCGTCCCGCAGCTCACGAAGGGGCCACCTGTGACCTGCTGGGCAAGATCTACCACAACGGCGAGAGCTTCCAGCCCACGTGCAAGCTGCAGTGCGTGTGCATGGACGGGGCCATCGGCTGCGTGCCGCTGTGCTCCGACGCGCTGCGGCTGCCGTCGCCGCAGTGCCGCAGCCCGCGGCGCGTGCAGCCCCGCAGCAAGTGCTGCGAGGAGTGGGTCTGCGAGGAGGGCGGCGAGCAGGAGCGCTCGGGCGCGGCCATGGCCGGTGAGAGCCGCGCGGCGGGGCTGGGGACGGCGCGTGGGGGAAGCTCATGGGCGGGTTGTCCATGGGGATGGGCCCAAAGCACCCTGGACGGGGCCCTATGTTGCGTCCCTGTTGTCCTTGGCTGCTCTCGGTGAAGGTTTAGGCTGAGCTGGCCCCGCGTTGCGGCTTTGTGCCCTGACCGTTGCCTTGTGTCTCCTCCGCCTTGTGCCTCCTCCGCGTGCCGCAGTTTTCAAGGAGACGCCGGCCCGACAGCCCGAGGAGAACAACGTGCAGGAGAACTGCCTGGTGCAGACCACGGAGTGGAGCGCCTGCTCCAAGAGCTGCGGCATGGGCGTCTCCACGCGGGTCACCAACAGCAACGGCCAGTGCCGCCTGGAGAAGGAGACCCGCCTCTGCATGGTCCGGCCCTGCGACTTCCCCACGGGGAAGATGAAGGTGCCTGGTTGGGGAGAGGGGAGGAGAGGACACGGCTGGGAATGTCGGGGCAGCTGGACCGCTCCTCACGGTCCCGCTCGCCCTCTCGCTGCTGCCCTCTCCTAGAAGGGGAAGAAGTGCGTGCGGACCCCAAAGCTGCGCCGGAGCCTCCGCTTCGAGTTCTCGGGCTGCACCAGCAGCCGCTCCTACCGGCCCAGGTTCTGCGGGAGCTGCACGGACGGCCGCTGCTGCACCCCGCGCGACACCAGCACGGCCGAGGTGGAATTCCGCTGCCCCGAGGGGGACTTCTTCCAGCGGAAGATGATGTTCATCAAGATGTGCTCCTGCCACTACGACTGCCCCCGCGACAACGACATCTTCCTGGCCACGCACCACCGGAGGATGATCGGGGACCATGTGAAGGCAGAGGGGCAGTAGCCCTCTCGCCGACTCTGCAGGCCCAGGCGGCCCCAGGGCTCTGCGGCGCCGCGGTGGCGCGTGCGGGACCCCCCGCGAGGGGCTGCGCCCCTCACAACCAGGGCTCTTCCTCGCGCCGCGCGCTCGCTGGCGCTGCAGACACACTAGGGTGCAGGACGGGACCGGCCCAGCTGGGACGGTGCCGAGGTCACCCAGGACGGACCCGCACCGGGCGGGGAGGACCAGGAACAGGCCCGAGCTAGAGGCTTCGTCCCCGCTCCCAGCGGCCTCCGGCGAGAGCGGATGGAAGCCGATGGCTCCAGCCTTTCCCCGCGGGGAGCACACGGGGGCGAGTCGCCGAGGCCGCCGGGACCAGCAGCCAAGCCCGGGCCGGAGCCCAGCGGGAAGCCCGCGAGGCCGGAGCTGCCGTCGAGCTTCTCGGCTCCTTTTCCCGCAGAGCGGGGCTGTGACGTGCAGGTCGATGCAAGGACAGCCCAGTGCTGGGCTCGCGCTGAGCCGCACCGTTATTTTCAGCGAATTGGATCCATTAAGTTGGCAAATCGTCCATCCGTTTGCCCACCCTTCTCCCTTCCACACACCCTGCCGRCAGCAGCTTTGCTTTTCTCCAGATCCGTTTGCTCCTGGAAAGCACGGGCGGAGGGACAGGGAAAGGGTTGGGTGCGCAGCGTCGCCCAAGCAGCCTTCGCTCGGCTCGGGAATTCGCTCGGAGGAGCTGGGCCTGGGCAGGACCTCCCTCGTGGGAGCAGGGATGCGGCCGAGCTCGAGCTTTGCTGCCTCCYGTGCTCACAGGTCACTTCTCAGGCCTGGGGTTTTGGGTGCACTGGTCCAAGGACCAATTCTGGCCTAAAATTAGGGCGAATGGGGCTGCCAGGCTGAGACACATCCCTGTGGGTGTCCATCGGGTCAGTGGCAGCAGTGATTCCGAAAGGGGACACCGAGAAATGTCCATTGGGAAGCAGCTCCCGGGCAGCAGGAGGGACAGCAGAGGGGTCGGCACTAGAGGACCACGAGATGCCCACGCGCTGCGGTGCCTCCGGAGCCTCTGCGGTGCCTCCGGAGCCTCTGCGGCTCCGTGCGTGGGGGACGAGCCGAGCCCTGCGGAGCCCCAGCCCTTAGCATCCAGCCCAGACTCCTCGAGGCCGCCACTGGAATCAGCCCCTCTCTTGCTCTCGTGGCTGGCAGATGTGCAGGAGCCTTCAGCTCCTCTTGGGATCGCTTTGAACTGTAAATAATTTATCTCTTGGTTTCTGATTGGTTTTAAAGGACTTTTGTATAATTTTATATCCTTTTATCACCTCCGTGCTCGGGGCCAGTTCACCGTGTATCATAGAATCATAGAATGCC
>NW_020455566.1:4454644-4456022 GCF_003342845.1 Nothoprocta perdicaria
GAGCACCTTCTTCTGCTCCATGTGTCTGGAGAATGGGTGAGAATGAGGCCAGTGTAGAACTTTATTTTGTTTCCTTGCCTTCTCCGTATTCTCTGGACCGTTTCCCTTGGCCTTTGCCTGCCTCGGATGGCCGGTACAGCGAAGCTGAGGGTGACCCTTTGCTCAGCACTAATAAATCTCTCTATTTTTCTATGCCGGCCGGGTGGCAGCTGTGCAGCAGCTGGGGCCGCGGCTGCCCCGTGCTGGGTGTAGCGGGGCAGGGAGCACGGGGGCCGTTGCTGCCCCCTCGCAGCCTGACGCAGGGGACTGCGCCACTTCCCTCCCCCAAAGCCCTTTTCCTTCCCGACCTCTGCGGCGCCGGGAGGCCCTGAGCCCAGCGGCCCGGCCGGCTGCAGAGCGCAGGGCGGCTCCGGGGGTCCCGTCCCTCTCCGCGTGCCCCGGGGCTGCTGTCGCTGCCTCCTCGCGCCCCCTCACTCCTGCTCCAGGGGTGGCAGTTGGCGCCTGCCCTCGGCCACCGCTGCCTCCTTAAGAACCCCCCACGTCCTTAATACCCAGTTAAAAATACCGCAGCGAGCAGCTGTGAGCAGAAATGGGTGAGAATGAGGCCAGAAYGCCGAGGCTTAAGAGCTTAGGGTGTCTGGGAGCTGCCAGTGCCCTGGGGACCGCGCGGGGGTCTGTGCTGTGGGCACCCAGCCCGGGTCCTGGGGAGGCGGGTGGCAGTGGCAGCACCCTAGGGAGGCGGCGGGGGACGGGGGTGTCCCCAGCAGCCCCGCGCACCGGGGCCCCGCTCCACAAGGGCCTTATCGGCCGGGCCGGAGCCGCCTGCGCCGCGCGATAGCCGGGCTGCGCCCCGCGATAAGGGAGGCGCCTGCCGGGATAAGCGCCCGCGGGGGGGGCACCTCGCGGGCACCCCCATCCACACAGCGCCCGGGCTGTGGCCCAGGAACCCCCGCGGACGGGAGTGCCCGTGTCCCGAGTGGGAGCAGCTCCTCGCCCGTGTCCCAGGCGGGAGCAGCTCCTCGCCCGTGTCCGGCGGCGCTCCGAGCCCGGCCGCTGCTGAGCCCTCCGCCTGGCTCCGCGCGGCTCAGCTCGGGGCTGCTGCGCGGGGCCCATAAGGCCTCGCCCCGYGCTCTCCGGAGACTGGGGGTTCTGRGCAGAGAAGTTCCACTCTAGGGCGAGCGGGRCCGGGGTGCCCCGAATTTCTCTCTTTTCCCCAAAATGTTCACCCCTCCTCTGCAGTGCCCCGGGAAGCACCCRGGATACCTCTGGGTACATCTGGAGGAGGAGGGGGCCATGGGGAACCCCTGGCATCAGGTGCTCCTTATATGGAGTGGTGATGTCACAGCAGCGCAATGACACAAGCCGCCTCGCCCCCCCC
>NW_020455566.1:4456874-4468025 GCF_003342845.1 Nothoprocta perdicaria
GTTCGCCCCGGCGGGGCCGGGCTCGGGGCGGCCGCTCGGGGCTCCCGGAGCCGCCGGGGGCCCCGCGGGCCGCTGCCCCACGCGCCGCCCTCGCTCGCTCCGTGTCCCCGGGCGCCTTTTGCCCCGGGCACGCTCGGAGCCTTCCCGGCGGGGGTCGGAAGCGGCTCCCCGGCTGCCGGGCGCCTTCCCGGCGTCCCGGGAATGAGCCGCAATCCGCCCGCGCCCCCTGCCCGGTGCGGGTGGCCTGGAGGTGAGCGAAGGGCGGCCTCGCTACAGCGAGACCCTGTAGGTGCCGTGGCGGAGCTCCGTGCGGAGCGGGGCCGCGCTGCCCTTGCGCTWTCCCCGCGGGCAGCAATGCCCTTCCCGCTGCGCGCAGCCCCGCGGCTCGSGCTCAGACCTGGCCCGCGGCCACGCTGCGTCTGCGGCGCCGAGATACGGGAGCTGCGGGGGGTGATTCAGCACCGCGCCCCCGGCCGCGGGGCCTTCTGCTCCTGCCGGGAATGCGCTGCTCCCGCAGGGCCGGGTTTTCCTGCCGGGAGCTGCGGTCGGGGGGAGCCGGGGGCGCGGGGCGCTCTCCCCGCTAGAGGCTGCTGCTCACCGGAGCGTTTCCTTCCCCGGCCCCGCGGCCCCGCTCCAGCCCGTGCTGCTGAATCACCCCGAGTGGCGCCGCGGCCGCCCTGCCCTGCCCGTGGCTCCCGCACCCCGTAGGGCGCAGTGGGGCACAGGGCCGGGTGCGGGTCTCTCCCACCGCCTCCCGCGCCGCTCRCGCTCCTGTGCGCCCGCTTCCCCGCACCGGGCAGCGGAGCCGGGTGAGCTGAGCCCGGCGGGAGCCCTTCCCACAGGCGCAGCCCCGGGAATGCCCTGTGAGCGCTCTGGCCGGGGGTCCAGAGCCGGCCGCGCGGCTCCCTCTGTGCCCAGAGCCGCCCTCTGCCCAACCCGGGACCTGCTAAACAGGTTCAGGGCCTCCCGCTCTTGTTGCTGCTCCAGGTTTGCGGAACTTCCTGGTTTGGGAGTTTCGGGCTGCGACGGGGCCAGAGAGGCATTGCACTGTGAAAGGAAAAGGGATGTTTGGGGGTAACCCTGCTGCTCAGGTGAAACTGGGTTTTGTGGCTCGTGAGAGGTCTCGAGCAGCTGCTCCCAGCTCTGCAGGCTGCAGAGGGCTCTTGTCTATGCGAGAACCAGGGCTGGTCTCTAGGCCCRTCAGGCTCCCCGGCCAGGTGTCGGGCAGCACCAGCTGGAAATGCCTGTGTGTCCTCAATGTCRCGCGAAGGCCCCTCGGAGCCTCCTGCACTCGGAGCGGGGGACTCTGACGAGCCACAGGTGCTCTCAAGGGAAGGAGGATGAGGAGGAAGCTTTGCTTGTCCTCTCTGCYTTGTCCTGCACCTGCTGCTTGGCAGGTGCTCATCCTAAACCCCTCTGCCCACGCAAATAGAACCGCTCGTGTCCCGGGCGCGATGCAATTAAATGAATGAATCCTATTAAAATGTTCTCCGCTCCCGCTGGCGCAGAGGGGACCGAGATGCCCGCCGCCTCCCGCTCCTCCTGGGAAAGCCCAGGGGGTAGCGAGGAGTGAGGCACCTTCTTGCYGGGCCACTCAAATCCCAAGTTTTGGCCTCCCGATGAGCCGCAAAACGGCAGCAGGAGCCTCGGGCTGGCGGCGCAAACACATCCTCTTAGTGGAGCGACTTGGAGCTCCTCGCACGGAGGTGATTCCTGCCGGCCGCAGCTGACCTGAGCTGGGCCGGAGCGAGGGCTCCGGGTCCCGCGTGGGGCGAATCCTCCCAGCGACCGGCTCGCGGTGCCGCCGCAGGAGGGTCCTGGCCGTGGAGCGGGGGCCGCGGGAAGCTCCGAGCTCGCCGCTCGCCTGCGCGCAGGGTCGCGCTTGGGCTGCCCGCAGCGTCGGCCCCGTCCTCGGCCGGTTCCTTGGGACAGAGGCTGTTGGGGGCACGGGCCCGCGGGCGTCTCTATTGCCACGTACCCGAACCTCCTTCCTTGCCGGCAGTTGGGCAGCAGCCTGGCGGGAGGCTGCGGCTTTGTTCCATTCCCCCCCTTGTTTTGGGGATGTTTTAAGGATTAAAACGCAATTCAGATATATCCCTGGTGCCCCAGGGCTCCTTCCCAGGCTGCTCCATCAGAACCTGCCTCCTTTGGGAAGGCCACATCCCTGTGCGCATCCCCGCAACGCCGCGCGCCACGAGCTCAGCTCCCCGCGGGGCCCTTAATGCTCCCTACGTGTTAATCTCGGTGACCATCTGTGTTCTCGCTGGGGCTGCGGCGAGCGGCGCGCTCGGGAATTGTTCCAGGGGGTGGATGGGGAGAGGGCAGCTGCGGGAAGCGCCGCGGGTCACGGCGGGACACGCTCATTAGATCCGGGAGCAGATCCCATCTGCGGGGCCTCCGAGGCCTCGGAGCGTGGGGCTCATCCCCAGGCGGAGCAGGAGCAGGGCAGGGGACAGGGACAGGCGGCGCACGGTGCACACGGGGATGTCCTTGGATGCAGGAGGCCGGGATGGGCTTTGCTGACAGGTGCTGGGCTGGGCAGCGGCCGTGTCCGCGCGTGGAGGAGGCCACTGAGGCCGGGGAGCTCAGTGGGGCCRTGGCCTCGCTTTGCTTTGCAGTATTTCAGCCCTGGGGTCTTTCCTGTGCCACCCCCAACTCTGTTTACAGGGGTGCTGTGACCTGTCCCGCAAGGCAGCGCAGCCTCCGCCGCGGCTCCCAGCGCCCGGCGGGACGTTCTCTGCCCTGCGATAGGACCCGTGGAGCGAGGAGCCCCCGCGGGCGCAGCCGGAGCCTGGAAACGGGGCTGCTTCCCGAGAGAGCCGCCTGGCACGGCGCGTCCCGCCTGGCGTCCCCGCTGCGGGGCTGCATCGCCGCGGCCGGGAGCCCTTCGAGGCCCCTCTCTCCCTGGCCTCCCCCGAGCCGGCACTGCTCTGATTTGCCCTGCAAAGCGCATCCCGCCAGGCCTGGGCGCGGGCAGGGCTGGAGACCCCTCCGCGGGGCAGGGGGGCTCGTCTGCGCCCGCTCTGGCAGCAGCAAAGGGCCCTCGAAAGCAGCCGGGCTGCCGCGGGGGCCCTGGAGGCTCAGCCTCCCCGGAGGCCGCTGTGGCGGCCGCCTGGGCCTCCTCGTGCCTGGCCCCGCTGCCGCGCAGGGAGCCGCTGCGCTTGCAGCTCTCCRTTTAGTTAATGATCCTTTTGTGGGGTGGATTAGGGTTTAGAGGCCCCTGGCAAAGCGTTAATTAAATGAAGTCCSCGGGCGTCTTGTTCATGTGTTTGGAGGCCGCCAGAGGGCTCCGGCAGCCCCTTGCGAAGGGCTGCTGCGGCCGTCCAGCCCCTGCCAGCGCCCGCTGGAGTTTCAAAGAAAAGTTATGTAATTTGGCCRATGCGGAGCCAAATTCAGGGAAGGAGCCGCCGGCAGCTCCCGCCGTGTCCGGGCGCGGAGAGCCCTGCTGCTCGTGCGTCCCGCGCACCGCGCGGCTCTGCGGCGCTCCGGGCACCGAGAACCTCTGCGGGGCCACTGCAGCGTGAGCAGCATTTTAATGGGATTTTTTTCCCCCTCCTTCATCTTTACGTTTTTAAGAAGCGCCCCATATAAACCTGTGTCTGGTTCTACYGTCTCTTCTGGGGAAACGGGGCCTGATCCGGCCGTAGAATTCCAATCAGGTGCAAGGAGAGCACTTGGCTCTGAATCCAAGGGGGTGCTGGCTGGTACCTGTGGGYCCTTTTGGCATTTATCTGTAACTCCTTATTAACCCATTTCTCTTCTTTTTTTTTCCCCCGTGCTTTGCCCTGYGGTGGATTTTGGTGCCTCGCCGACGTGGTTTTCCCGGCTGGCTCATCCCTGGGTAAGTACCTGCTTTCCTAGGTCAGGGAGAGGGGATAACTGGAGCAGATCAATATCGATGTGTGTGTATATGCCTTAAGATTGGGGTGTTGAAAACCACTTGCATGTGAGGCTGCAATATGAAGAGGCCCCGAGAGCAGTTGCTGTGTCTGGCCTGGGCTGCTGCTCCCACGGCGAAGGGACCTCCGGTGCCGGCGGCTTCCCTCGCCGTGGGAAGCGGCGTCCCAGCTCCGCGYGGGCTCCCGGCTCCTGCGCGTGCCCGGCGTCGCTGCCTGCCCTGTGCTGCCGCGCCGGCGGACGGGGCTCGCGGGCACCGCGCCGAGGCAAGCGCTGTCGCGAGATGCGGTTCCCTGCGGGGGGAATGGTCTTCCTGGGCCAAATTCTGGTCGTTCTTCCCAGCAGAGCAGCACAGGGGCCGTGCCCACCCCTGCCCCTGGTGGGGAGGGCACTTCTGGTGTTAAAGCTGCTCGCAATACAGTGTGTGACTGYGGCAGGGGAGAGAGAAGAGGTCTCTCTGCAATTGAGATTGTATCTGGAAACTGCAGAGACTAAGTGACTTTTTATGTATATAAAATACCCTGCTGCTAGACTTACCCCTTTCCTCTCAGCCCACTAGTCAGGTCCTCTCCCAGAAACTGAGGTGCCTGGGAGCATCCAGAGCAGCCCTGCTCTGTGCCCTCGTGCTTGAGGAACTGTCAGGCGCTGGAGGAAGGCTGGAAAGGAGAGCAGGTGCTGGGAATAGAGGGCTTTATTCTTAATCTCAGCAGTTTTATACGATGCCTTATTTCGGAGGGTGGAGGAGATGAATCAAACTGAAGCATAAGCCTGTTCTCGCAGAGAAGGAAGTTSAAGAGCAATGTATGGCAGCCAATGTATGGTTGTTTCCTACTCTGCACGGGCTGTTTGTTCCCTGTGGCTGCTGCCCGTGCTCTAACTGAGGAGCAGCAAGCAGAGAACGGGCCCTGCTGCAAGCGCGGAGCTCGGGCGCTGCCCAGCGCAGGGTGCSTTTCCTCTGCACACACCGTGTGAGGATGAGAGGCTTTGGAAACGGTCTCACCCCTGGTGTTTGGTGCAGCGTGGGGCTGGTGGCCATCTCCTGCTGTCCCCRTGTCAGCAGGGAGAAGGGCCTGTCTCTGGTCAAGGGCAAGTTTCCTCCGTGGGGGAAATCGGGATCCTGACCAAGCCGCAAGTCTCATGACGGCTTCGCCCGAGCMTGGATGGCCTCTTGTCCATCACGTCCTGCACGTGATGGGCTAGAGTCTCGTGTTTTGGTGTTCCTATTTCTCGTAGGCCTTTGGGRGTTTGACCCTGCTACTAGGTGAAAWTTGCTGCTTGCTGAACCGTGATCTTGGTCAGTGAACAAGGAGGCTACACGCTCCCTTGTTAGCGAAGGCGGAGCGCTGCGCGTTTCGGTTTCCTGCAGCAGGGGTGGCCCCGACCTTCAGCAGKGGAAAGATCAAAGGCTCAGGTTGCCTGTCCGTATTTAAGCCTGGCTTATCTATCTCCGAGGTAGAGGTAAAACACAGAGGAGCTGCATGAGTGAATCTCATCTCGGTGAAACGCGCAGATGCGCGAGCAGCGCGCAGCGCCTGTGGCGTTTGGGGTTGTGCTCTTGACCTTCATGCTAAGGTCCCCGTGTGCTGTGATTATTTGAAGCCCGTCAAGAAACCCTGCGTGAGGAGATGAGCGCTGCTCTGCTGCGGAAGGACGTGTTGGCATCATCTGCATTCTGCTTGCAGCAAAGGAGATGGGAAACACAGCGTGTCCCTAGCTGCTGTCCTAGTGTCTCTGTCGCTCTGTGGGTTGGATGGTATATTGTGTCTTGGGGTTTACCTGTGTGTGACACTATTTCTCTCTTCTTGAGTGCAGGGATTCCCTTCCTAGGAATTTTTCCCTAGGGAAAGGCAGGGAGCTGTTGAGCAGCTGCTGTGGTGCCAGCTCGGGCCTTCCCGTAATTCCCATTTCAAATACACAGGGGAAGASCAAACCCGTTTTCCTGTGCTCCCACTTTTGGCCGCATTCTTCCCCATGGGCTCCCTCCTGGGAAGGCGGTAGCAGGGAATCCCTTTCCCTTGTGCCAGCCCTGCGGAGCGCCGAGGTCGGATGCGGCGGGCGGTGCTCGGGCTCAGCGCAGCGGCTTCGCGCCCGCGTGGCAGCACCGTGCTCGTCGCTGGGGCCTTTGAACAGCGGCGCCGCCTCCCGAATTACCATCTCATTAAATGAAAACGGACTCGGGATTTCTGCATCTCTTGTTGCTTGAGAAGAGCTGTTTTGGTTGACCTAAGAATCAACATTGAGGGCTAGCCCAAACAGAGGGCCTTTCCCCCTYGCTCTGTGGGTAGTTTTTAGCAGTTGCTACTGTTCTTGGAGGGCCATTCATGGCGCGGCAGCTGCCAGCCCTCTCCTCAAAACACTTGCTCCTTTGAGACTGGCTTCCCTTGTACTTGATGGTTGCAGGAACCCTGCTGTGGAGACAAACAATTAGAAAAAAAGGAGGGCAGCTTAATGACTATCAGCGCCTGCTGGAGCAGCCTGTGGTGCAAACAGTGCAGGGAGGGCAGCCAATGCCTTGCAGCAGACCCGCAAGACCTGCGCAACCGGGGCAGTTACTGACTTCAATACCAGCCCTTTTCTCCTAGTGATTAGCTGTTCTTCTCTCTGTCCATACTCACTGTTTTCCTCCACCGCTCCCTGTTCCSTCAGCCTCAGAGCTGAGCACTTGGATTCTCTCAGCACTTGGGTTCTGCCTATGAATCTGAACAACTTTGACTTTTCTTCATAAAGCAAGAGTGGGAAGATACGACCTTAAATAAAGTCTCAAAATGCCTTTTTCGTCAAGCTGTGAGAAAACAGGTAGAAATGTGACGCTGTCCTCTGGGATTTTGTCCTATAGATATTAGTCTTTTTGAAGACGGTATCCGTGACTGCCGCTTTCAAAGGTTAATAGACAGCATTTCAACCAAGCTAAGGACTCTCTTTTTCTACCTGTGATGTGGAAATGGGCACCAGTGAATCGCTGTGCACCTGCAGAAACGCCTCTCTCAGCAAACTCGGGCTGTGCCTGCATTAGGCTGCGGGATCCTCTGTAGGAAGGACTCGGGGTGACAGTCTGATCCAGTTAGGAGCTTAGGATGACGCCAAGGGGATGGGCGAGGAGGGAAGAGGCGCTGGACGAGGCAGGATGAGCCAGAGCCCTGCGTGTCGTGGAGCATCGGGACACTCTTCACGCCGACCTTAGGCTGCGCTTGCGAGAGTGGCAACACAGACCTGGCCTTGAGCAGCCTCTCGTTAAAGCTTCGCCTAACCCGGCAACTTTCTGGGCAGGTTCTAGCTTAAAAAACAYCCATAGTGTTATTTAAATAGTTCAGAACCTCTCCTTGGTGCATATGGACTTCTCATCCGAGCAGGGAGTAAGTCAGCCCCTGACATCCTTGGTCCGTGACGCAGCTCTTCCGTCTCCCGTGATTTTTGGGTTGGCTTCAGCACCTGCTGCGTAGCCGAGCTTGTCCCCTGCGGCGGGGACATCTGTTCCTCCTGCCAAGCTGGCTCTCGGTGCTCGCTTTGGGAGCGGAGGGCTTGAGCCTCCTCGTGCTGCCCAACATCGAGGCTTCCAGCAGCGTCTCCTGGAATTTATTAACGGGGATAAGGGAAAGGCGCACTCCCTCCGACTGCGCTCCTGTTTTGAGCTGTGCCCTCTTTTCAGGTAGAGAAGCTGCTCGATGCTCGCGGGGAGGGCGAGCTCGTGGCCCCACGTGGAGCTGGCTCCCTCTGCGCTGCCCTGTCCCGCGGCTCGGGGCCTGTCCGGCCTCCTGGAGCTCCTGGCTGTGCTCGCAGCACCGCCTGGGATCTGCTCCGCGGCACTGACGCGCTGCCAGCAACGCGAGTGCAGCCACTTGTGCTCAATGCCTCCTCCTCGCGCTTAGGGGAGGAGTGTTTCTCATCTCTGGGTGTAAAAACATGCCCCGGGTGAAAACACCATCCTGCAATTTAAGGCTCCGCTAACTTGTAAACGGGGCATCCCAGCAGGCGTGGTTTTAGGCGTTGCCTAAGCCCTGGGACGGAGCTGACCTTCCATGGAGCAGGTTGGGCCGCGCTCGCACACAGCGCAGGTTCCTCCTCATCTCTTTTATTCCTCTTTCCGTGGGTTATTGGTCTGCTGCGCTGCACGATGCTGCTCCAAGAGGACCCAAACCTGCTGCAAACCAGTGGAGGCCGTCGTGCTTTGTGCATCAACCAGCCCGATTTGGGCTGGGAGGTGAATTCCTGGGTGGACAAAGATGTGATTCCYCCTTGCGCAGACCTCCGCTCTGCTCTCTCCATCTCTGGAAGCGCAGGTGGCTGAGGGAGCCTTCCCAGGAGGCCGTCGTGGTGGCCTCGCAAGCGGTTCCCGGGAACGCGTCCTGCTCCTTTGGCAGGAGCCGCCTTCACCTGGCGCCTCTCCTGCACTGGGAAACAACGGAGCAGATGCCCCCGCGGAAAGAGGCRGCAGGAACAGCTCGCTCTGGCAAGCCTCGAGGCTCTGCACGGGGCCACGTAGGATTGCAGCACCCTGTGCTCACTCCTGTCAAGTGGCACTTGCTGTTTGCTCCTTAAATAACTCGCGCAACAACAAATGGCTGTTGGTTTTGGAGAGGCAACATTGGGCTGAACCGATGTAACCTTCACTGGTTAAATATTTGGTAGAGAGCCAGGTAAACAGAGGTGTTTCAGGTCGCCCTTCCTCCGTGCATGCGTCTTTTGGCCGTGTCTCCTCTCTCTGCGGAAATCCTTGAGTTTCAGAGGTGCAGGGCATGGCAGGAGGGAGCTTCTTGGGTGCTGAGTGGGGACGAGCACTGCAGGTAAAGCGTTTATCCAAGCTTTCCACAACGGGATGGCTTTGCTCCTCCTGCCCTCCTGCGTCAGCCACATCGGAAGCCCGGGACTGCGGCCAGGAGCCCGGGACTGCGGCCGGGAGCCCGGGACTGCGGCCGGGAGCCTGGGATTGCGGGCTCCCCTCCTGCCTCGTGTGCGGCGCCAGGGGCTGCGCGGCCGGTGCAGTGGCCCGGGTGTCGTGCCGGTGCCCTCCGCACTTCTTTGTCTTCGCGGAGCCGGGATCAATCTGGAGTGGTTTCTCTCCGCTGCTCTCGAGCGTGTTTGCTCTGGGGGAGGGAACACCGACSAGCCCAGTTCCGTTGTTTGGCTTGGGAATTCCTGCTTCCGGGGAGCTCCCCGGGGCGGGAAAGCCTGGCACCGGGTCCTGGGGGTYGGGGCGCTCCGAGCGGTGTCTGCGGGCGGGGGCAGCGGGAGCCCCGAGCTTGGCCTGGGCGCCGATGCCGCCAGCAGCGCGTCTTGCGGGCCCCGGGGCTGCACCTTGCACRGGACCCTTTTAATGCAGAGAGTTTCCTGGAGCCGTGGATCTGGTCTCTAGACGCTCTCGGATGTGAGGCTGCAGCCTTCAACAGCGCTGGTGCAGCCTGCACGTGTGTTAAGTGCACACGGAGGGGGGATGTTTGCCCCGCTCACAAGCCCCTCACTGTGTCATTCTCCGTTGTGACCCCGTTGACGGGCCAAGGGAAGGTCTGATGCTCTGAGCACTCACAAAACGGCCTTTCCGCTTCCAAGGAGAGGCCTCTGCTTTGCAATCCACAGACACATGCTTAAAATGAATATAATTCCTCTCCTTATTCGTATATCCAGCAGCCAAATACCAAGGAATCCTGACTTATTAAAATAATTCAAAGTCCTTGCCTGACTTCTCTAAAGTGACTTCTGCCAGCTACGACTGGGAGAGCGGCTTTAGATATATGCAGTCTTGGCTTGGCACAGGTCAAACCATTCTTATAGCTAAGAATGTAAGAAATTTCCATTACTTCCTCAGGGATTTCAGAGGTCAGTTCGGGGCTGTGTAGGAAGGAAGAGGCTGGAGGTGAAGCCAGGGTTTTACAGCAGTCTGTTGCTGATGGGGGCAGAGAGGTGTTGGAGACCCCAGCAGTGCTGCACAGGGCTACGTCGCCTCTCGCCGCGAGGTTTTGGTTGCCCTGCTCGCTCCCCGGGCCGCGTGCCCTCGGCCAGCGTGCGCGTTGCAGCCGAGCCGGCTGCTTTCGTTTGCTTGTTCGCCTTAATTGCAAGGAGCTGCTGCCAACCCCAGCATCCCGAAAGCGTGCCTTGTTTGCTCAGTGGTTTTCTTAAAGCCCTTTGGGCTCACGTTTCTCTTCTAACAYGCTCCGTTTGCAGCTTCGGCACGCCAAGCCCGCGCCGGCTGAGTGCTGGCGAGGCAGAGGTTAGAGCAGGGCATCAGCACGAGACAACATCTGCAGCAGCCTGGGCTCTTTAGGCAAAGCCCGCGTGTTAATTCGGGGCTCTGAGGAGCAGAGTGGGAGCTTCAGGGGCAAGCTGCAGGTGAAGTGAGCGTCTCCAGGGCAGGAACAAGGACTTGCAGCCACCAGATGCGTCTGTGCCAGCCTGTGTCTGAATAAAACATGTCCATCTGCGCCCGGCGTCCAGGCTGAGGAGACCACCAGCTATTCAGCTTTAACGCACAGCCATCTGCTCCCCAAAAGGAGGTTTCTGCAAGCTAGCCGAGCCCGGGGACAGCAGAAGCACCTCCTTGTGCCCGTGTTTCAGCGCAGGGGCTCTCGCTGCAGGGAACGYGCTCCGCAGTTGGGGGTGCAGAGCGTGAAGTGCGGCGCGGGGTTTTCCAGGCCCGGTGACTTCGGCATCCCTGGTCCTTGCAGGTTGCCCCGCAGCGCTCGCCCGGGCCGCTTCGCCGCGGCGTTAATACCTGCGGCTAAAGGAGTCGCTCCTAGTGCGAGCACAACGTGGGCCCTGCGGCTTCCTTCTCCTCCGAGGGCAGAGACAGGGCCCGGGCGCCGTGCGGCGGGTGAAGGTTAGAGAGGGGCAGGGGCTGCCGGGCGCCCGCGCTGGAGCCAGCGGGTCCTGCCCTGGGTGCGGGAGCACTGGGCAGCCCCAGCGCCGCAAAAACGATGATTTACAGCGTGTGGGGATGGGGACGGGCCCAGGAACGGGCCGATGGGATGGGATGGGACGGGACGGGACGGGATGGGATGGGACGGGATGGGACGGGATGGGATGGGATGGGACGGGTGCCTTGGGCTCCTTCCCGGGACCGACAGGCCGCTGCCCTTTGGCTCTTGCACGCCCACCTTTTCGTGTGGGTTTACAACGTTTTATTTATTTATTTTTTATCGTTTCCTTGTTTGTCGGGTGTTTACTCGCTCTTGGCTCCAGAGAGGCTGTATCGGCTCGGAGCCTCGTCTGCAGAGGCAGGAACTGTTTGGTTTATAATCCCCTTATGGCAAAAATAATAAAAAA
>NW_020455566.1:4469030-4527503 GCF_003342845.1 Nothoprocta perdicaria
GCGTGTGCACGGAGCGCGCGCACGGGGTGGTGCGCGTGCACGGGGCGCATCTGAGCGCGTGCACGGGRCGTCTGAGCGCGCGGGGGTGCCTGCATGTGCGTGGGGTGTTTGTGCGCGTGCACAGCGCATCTGAGCGTGCACGGGGYGTTTGTGCGTGTGCAGGGGTGCTTGTGTGTGTGCATTGGGTGTCTGAGCGTGCAGGGGTGTCTGTGCATGTGCATGGTGCTTCTGAGCGTGCACGGGGGGTCTGAGCGTGTGCACGGGTGTTTGTGTGTGCAGGGGCATTGGTGTGTGCATCGGCGTGTGCGTACGTGGTGCATCTGAGTGTGCACGGGGTGTTTGTGCATGTGCTCAGGGTGTTTGTGCGYGTGCACGGGGTGTTTGTGCGTGCRTGGTGTCTGTGCACGCCGGGTGTGCGCACGGGACCCCCGTGGACGTGAGCTCCGTGGGGACACGCGTGTCACACACCGCAGGATGGCTGCTCGGCCGCAGCCGGGTCCTGTGTGGGCAGTGAGGGGCCGGGACAGGGGTCCTGCGGGGCAGCGGGTGCTCTGCGCCCCAGGGCCACTGGGTGCCCAGGGCTGCCGTGCTGGAGGACGAGGAGCAGGAGAAGGCTGGCAGGGACCAGGACCGCCGGGCTGCCAATTCCAGGCTGAGAAATCCGCACTTAAAAGGATTCCCCGCTTCCCGCCGTGTCTTTCTGTCCCGCGGCGCCAGGAAGGAGTTAACGCGGAGCCGGGAGCCCGTCTGCGAGGGCCGCATCTGGAGCCAGGGGCTGCTGCCATGCAGCCTCTTGGGACCCCGGCCTCCTCCCGCAGCCCGGGGCTCTTTGCAGCCTTCCTACCCAAGCAGCCCGGGGGAAATGTGTATTTAACCATCACAGCCCCCGTGCAAACCCCGTTTGTGGCGATTTGTGTTTTTAGTGGTGTGGAAGCTTTGCAAACGTGCCAGGTTTTGCATGACATGAGCGGCTTTGAGCCAGGGTGGCGGGGTATTTGGGATGGGAAGCTGTAGGAGAGCGGCATGCTGTGCCGCGCTTCGCCTTCCCGGGAGCGGGTTGGGAATGCCGCCGGAGCATCCTTGCTCTTAYTGGAGAGCATTGTGGCTCTTGCGTGAAGCTCCGGCCTCTCCGCTCGGTTTTCCGTGCTGCCTTCGAGCCCTTCCCGCGGCCGGAATGGCTCCGTGTCCCGGCGCGGCTCTGCTGACACCGCAAACGCTGCGGGGATTTGCCAGCATCCCCGTGGCCGGACATAATCGGCTACGGAAGGTAAATGTCGGGATAAACACAGGGCTCCGTGGCTTTGAAACCAAATTGGAGCRTCTTACGCAGCAGAGAGAAAGGCGACTTCTTTTTTCCCCTCCCTAAGGTAAATACATTAATTATTTCCTGCATTGCTTTAGATCGGAAGAACAGGAATAACCGGTGTTTTAATCTGATCTCACTATTACACCTTAAACAAAATCCSTATCGGGAGCCAAGCGTGAGAGGCGGTAGCAGCAGTTTTGCGCTCTGGTGTTGCGGGAGAGGAGGAAGTCTCCTCGTGTGGTTCCAAACATTACCTGTTCCTAAAGCTTAAGGAAGAACTGTGCTTTGGACTGTTATCCTGCAAATCCCTAGCTTCTGCCTATGGAAAAGCACTCGCCCTTTCCCGCGGGTGCTTCCTCATGGAGATGTTGCTTCATGGTTTGCAATGGACTTCCCACTGGAAGGGGCAAAACACTAAATCTTCCCAAAGCAACTTCCCAGGAGTGCTTGGAGGCTGTGGCTGCCGAGCTGCATCCCGCTTGGATCCCGGGGGCTTTAGGCAACCTGCATGGAAGCGTGCCCGGGGCGGCGGATCCCCTGCAATGGTGCCTCTGCTCCCCGAGGCCTCGGCTTTTCCAGCACTCTCCTGTCCATGGAGCAGGCGGCTCCGCGTCCGGATTCCGGGAGAGCATCCCGCCCTTTGCAGCAGCCACGCGGCTCCTTACGTTGCAGCGCGCCGCAGCCCAGCCGGGATTTATCTTTGTGCCCATCACATGGATTAGGTAGGAATGTTCGTGGCTTGTAGTTAATCCAGATTAATATTATTAGTTTCTTTACCCTGGGCCGGTTGTTTACGCTTGTTTTCCGTTTATGGGCGTTTTTGCTTGGATAATGCCGCTGGCGGGCTGTGCTCAAAGCAAATACTTGGGATTTTTCTGTGCGGGGAGAGCGGGTCCCTGCGCGGCTGCCGGGCGCACGGGCGGTGCTGCCGCCTGCGCTCGCTGCGTTTCGGGTGCCTCTGCATGGGCCGCGTTCGCGGCCTGCCCGGAGCCACCGGCCGCGGTCCCGCAGAGCCTGGCCGCGTGTCGGGCTGCTGGGAGAGCCCCCCGTCCCTCCGAGCTGCGTCGGGCCCGTTGGGGCTGGGTCTTGCCCCATTTGGGGCTGGGTCTTGCCCCATTTGGGGCTGGGTCTTGCCCCATTTGGGCCTGGGTCTTGCCCGGCTCGCGCCCGCACGGGGCGCCTGGGCGGGCGAGATAACGGGGCGCTTGGAGCTGCGCTGAGGGCCGAGCGTGTCTGCCCCTCGCAGCCCTCTGCCGCGCTGCCCCCCGTGGCTCCCAAACGCAGCTCCACACACCCTGAATCCGGGATCTTGCCCCTCTGGCCCGGCTTTCCCGCGGGCAGCACCGCGGCGGCGTGTGGAGCTGCACCCGTCCACACCGGAGAGGCTCTTGCTTTGGCTATTTGGTCTCCCAGAATGGTCCTTTTTCCCCTTTTGCACACTGGAATGTTTTCCTTCCTTGATTTTGCAATTAAAATGCAATTCCGTGTTTCCCCGCTCCGCTTTCCTTGCGGGTTTGTTTCTTCTCCAGGTGCTCTGGGCTGCGGCAGGAGCCTGTCCYGTGGTTCCCCCGCAGCCGCACGAGAGCTCCGGCGTTCCGCACGTCCCGGCATCCGCTCCGGACGAGCAGAGCCATGCAGAGCTGCGAGTGCTGTTAAACGGCGGCCGTTGTTGGGGCTGGGCTAGTGTTTCTGGCCAAAGGAGCCGCGCGTTAACTCCTTGCCATGCCCCGTGAGCGAGCGCAGATTGCTCCAAGAGGCAAAAAACCAAAAAACCTCTGATTTTGCTGCACACACCTYGTGTGCTTTTGTAAGCTGAATCGCTAAGAAGCAACCACAGCCTTTTCATGTGCTGTAAAGTCGGCCAAACCCTCCGCCCGGCGTGTCTGCTTCCCCCCGGCTTCGCACAGGGCTGAACCCTCTGCAACGTCAGTGTGGCAAAAACAAGTGCGGTTACTTAGACCGAAACTGAAGTTTGAGCAAGTACCTCTTCTCTAAAGCCTTAACCACTAGCAAAACAGCTTGGGGCGGGTGACGACCTGGTTTTGTGTGATTTTTAACTAAAAACACCTGCTGCAGTAGCCTAGCTGGGCTGCAGAGCGGTWGCCCGAAGGTGCCGGCGCGCTCTGCAAACGCGGGCTCCGCAGGCCGGTTGCTCCCGTGCACCCCGAGCGTTTGCAGCTCTGTTTTACCCGGGGTCAACATCCCCACGCCACTTCAGCAGAAACATCCCCCAAAAAACGTTTGGAGATGTTCCCTTAAAGCAGAAAAATAGAATCAGTGCAACCCCCCGCCGASTGCAGCACTGTTGCAGAGGTGCTTTGTCCGCAGGAGAGGGGCCTGCTGGTAGGAAGGCCAAAAACGAGAGCAGGGTTTACGGCGTCCTTGTGTGTTGGCTCTAAAAGGCTTCTGCTCGGAGCCTCTGCAGAGGCACCTCAGCCTTGGGGACGCGCGTTGCAAAACAAGCCCGTGCGTCAGCGCAAGCGCCAGGGCCGCTTCCTCCAGCCCGCAGCACATCTGTGCCCTAACCCTACACCTCCAAATACCGGCGCTGAGGAGAGCCGGAGGCAACGTTTGCTTCTCTTGCTCCACATTAAGTGAGCAAAGAGGTGCTTGTGGCCCCAGCGAGGCTTGCAAAACCCAGCGTGCTTCCTAACGGGGATTTTTCCCTCCTTTTCTTTTTGCTTTCCGTCCTGGAAGCAGCTCCTGCAGGCGAGGAAGCGTCTCGGGAGGCAGAGCAGCCCTGAGCTGCACTGCATCGGATGGTTATTCCGGTTATCCTGTCAAGCTGCTAACGGGAGCTGGGGACCATTTAGCTTCAGCTTGTTTGCTTTGCAAAACCAACGCCAAGCCGTGGCCGGCGAGGAGGCAACGCAGGAGGAGGCGCTTTGAGAGCAGATTTATTAGCAGGGCCAAGAGGCGGTTTGGCCGGAGCGTCTGTGCGCCCGGCAGCGGGTGAGATCACGGTGGCTTTTTGCTCCGCGCCGCTTATTTTCCCCCTGGGCCGGCTTCGTTTGAAGGGGCTTCTCCCTGCAGTTTTAGCGCGAACAATGGTGCGGACAGAGCTTGCAGAAAAGGGGATTTGTGTGGCATCCGTCCCCTTGTGCGGCCTGAATGTGGATTTCGGCAATATTGTTGTGGCGCTTGTGCCGTCAGCAGCCGCGGCGCCGCGCGGGGCTCGCTCGGCTGCCCTTAGGCCGGGCCTGCGCAGAGCCCTCCTGCCGCAGCGATTTGGCCCTTCCGTCTTCAGGCCTGTAGGAGCTGGACGAGAGCATCGGGTTTTGACTCTAAAATATTGACACTAATCAGGTGGATGCGTCTCTTTTTTTTTTTTTAATTGGAAATTGAGAAATACAGAGGCACGCTGAGCCTGTGGAGCCTGCCCATCTCTCAGGTGCATGAAACAGAGCTGGGCTGCACATGGCTGCGCACGAGGCAATTGCACGAAGGGGATTTAAATGTAGAAAAGGGGGGAAAATGGAGTGGAGCTTCTCCCCAAAAGCCTGCGGTTGTTAGTGGTGCCTCGCATTGCTGTGTGTGGCTGGGTGCATGCCCTGTGCTTGCTCCTCGGAGGCCTCCGGCAGCTCTGACGTGTAAAATCTGCACACGTGAGACACGGAGTTGTGTCCAGGGGGCCGTAATGCCTGCAAAAAGCGGGGCCAGTTTTTCATGCACACGGTGATTTGTTTTAATGAGCAGATGGTTAAACCTGTGGCTTCCTGCGCTGCAGGAAACCCTTTTGTTTTACCCAGCGCTGCTGCTTTGCTGTTTGATTGTGCAGTGTGGCCCTCGTCGCTGTGCTCCCGCGTGGCTCCCAGCTCTGTGTGTGGCTCCCAGCTCCATGTGGGGCTCCCAGCTCCTCGTACAGCTCCCAGCTCCACACGGGGCTCCCAGCTCCATGTGCAGCTCCCAGCTCCTCGTACAGCTCCCAGCTCCGCGCATGGCTCCAAGCTCCACGCGGGCCTCCCAGCTCCGTGTGCGGCTCCCAGCTCCACGCGGCTCCCAGCTCCGCGTGGGGCTCCCAGCTCTGTGT
The DNA here is from genome assembly GCF_003342845.1 of Nothoprocta perdicaria. Lineage (NCBI taxonomy): Eukaryota > Metazoa > Chordata > Aves > Tinamiformes > Tinamidae > Nothoprocta > Nothoprocta perdicaria. The sequence continues at coordinate 4,474,367 of NW_020455566.1, forward strand.
GCGGCTCCCAGCTCCATGCGGCTCCCAGCTCCGCGTGGGGCTCCCAGCTCCGTGTGCAGCTCCCAGCTCCACACCCACATCGCGAAGCCAGGGACCTGCCACGTCTCCTGTGTCCGTGCTGAGCACACAGCACCAGGATTGGGAGGACACCGGGAGCGGGAGGACACCGGGAACACTGGTGCAGTGCGGAGTGCTGCTGCGGCCTCCTGGATCGCAGAGTGGGAATTGCGGGGATGGGGGAGAGGTGTGTGCAGCACAGACCGGGTGGCTCGGGAGGCAGAGCAGCAAGGGAAAGCGGCAGCGCCCGTCCCGTCCCATCGCGTGGGCCGCCTCTGAGCCTCCCTCCGCGCGGGTGCTCGCGCCTCCCTTGTCTCTTCCCTGCTTCCAGGTTAACGCGAGCGGCCGCAGCAGCAGCGTGAGCCAGCGAGGATGCTCGCGGCAGCTCCCCCCGAGGCCATTCCCTCTTCTTCTCCCTTTGCCTTTTTCTTTCCCTTTAATCCGTGCTCTCCCTTCCCTCCAAGACACTGTTTAATAGGCGGCTTACTAATTATCCCCCTGCCAAGACACGCGAGCTCAGGGGCCGTATTCCTGATAGYGCCTGGGACAGGAGTTGGACGCAGYGATTCCCGGCAGGAGGCACCGTGGGCACCCCGGGAGCTCCGCTCCAAGGGTGCCCGGGCGGGCAGGAGGTAGCGGCAGGATTTTGGTTCCAGCAGAATTGATGGCGGGAAAGCCCTTCCCAGCCGTCCCCAGCGCAGGAGAGGGGGGAATGGGTGTTTGCAAATGTGTTGCCTCCCATGTGTCAATGGCTGTAATTAAGGAATGGAAACGGCTGCACGCCCCTAATTAAAGGGATTAAAAGCGAAAGCTGCCTCATTTCACTGCTGGCTAAGAAGCAAACAAGCAGAGCCAGGAAAATGGCTGCGGGGACAAGTCTTTGGTGCCGCATCCCGGCTGCAGCCGCATCGGGGCCCGTGGGGAAGCCGGTGTCCGGGAGAGGATGGTGCCGAACCCTCCCGTTGCTCCCGCACGGGTCACGGCTGCTCCCGGGAGCTCCGTCCTGCCTGGGAGCGTTGAGGAGCGTCGCCGCTTTCCACGCGGAGCCGTGGGGACTCCTCATGGGCGCGGGTGGCCGCGGGGCCGTGGCCTGCCTGCRGTCGCTGGTCCTGTGGTGCTGAAAACGGTGTCATCAGGATACAGGATATTCAAGGTTGGAAGGGACCTCTAGAGATCMTCTAGTCCAACCTTCCCGCTCCAGCAGGCACACCCAGAGCGTGTGGCACAGGGCGGCATCCAGACCTCCAGAGAAGGAGCCTCCACAGCCTCCCTGGGCAGCCTGTGCCGGGGCTCGGGCACCCTCACAGTGCAGAGGTTCCTCCTCACCTGGAGATGGAACTGCCWGGGTTTTAGCTGGTGCCCATTTCCCCTTGTCCTATCGCTGGCCACCACTGAGAAGAGCTTGGCCCCTTCTTCCCTGAAGAAGGGGACATCCCGTCCTCCTCCTCCYGGCATCGTGACTTGGGCGCTGGCACATGGTGCCCCGCCGGCTCCCCGGGCAGGACCCCGCAACGCACAGCACGTGTGGAGGATGGTGATGAAGACAGTGGGCGCCGCGGGCGCTGCTTCGTCACCACCTCTTGCTGGAGGATGGCTGTGGATAAGCCGGGGCAGAGCCTGGAAAGGGAGCAAAGCCGACGCCTCGCCGAGGGCTGGTAGCTCCAAGCGGGGCCCTGGGGCCTAGTCCTGGCACGGCCCTTCGCCAGGCCCCGCCTGGGCCGAGGCCTGGTCCTTGCAGGCCCTGTTCCGTTCTAATCTCTTCTGCGGGTGCCCATGTGGGAAAAGCGGATAAGCGGCGGCTCCTTTTCCAAGCAAAGAGATCTGGCAATCAGCTTAGGGTGGCGTTGGCCCCAACGCCTCTAAATACCCGCGGGTTTTGAGGGCAGCCCGGCGATGGTGGAGGCCGGAGGCCACCGGGCCCTCTTGGCTCCTAATTGCAGCTTGGCTTTGGAAACAACCAATGGGCAGAGTGAAAAAGAACATGTATTTTGCTTGAAAACCTCTTAAGGAAGGGAAACGAGCCCTGTTATGTTAAACCTTGAGTGTAAATGAGGCACAGTGCGAGTAAACACATCTGTGTGCAGGCAGGGATAAAAAAAAAAGAGCCGCTATGAATAATGCATGGCAGGAATCCTTGCGTTCATTGAGCGCAGTCTGTTCCCTCTTCTGGTTAACTGTCGCTGCAGAAGGTCCCAAGGTGMTGGACCGTGAGGCTGCGCGGGGACCCGGTGCATCCCGCGGGAAGCAGGGACCGAGAGAATTTGTCTCCCTTGTGCCCCTCGACCTATTTTATTTTTCTAATTGGCTGCATTTGCATCTGGGCTGCGGTGCTGCATGGGGGTTAGTGGAAGCGCCGGCGATTTTCACTCAGGGCCTTGCTGAGCCGTAAATGCCTCCTCGGGTCCCTCTCTTTTGGGTCTACCTGGGCCGAGTTCAAGCGAGTTTTCCTAACAGATCCCACCTGGGCAGCCCTTCCAAAGCTGGAGCGCCAGGCACGCGCTCTCCTTCACGTCGCGCTGCTCTGCAGACCAGCACGAGCCCAGAAATTCCCTCCTGACGTCCAGGCCTGCAGCCTCCGCGAGGCTTTTTGAGGATACGCCGAGCGCTTCCCGGCCGCGCTGCACTGACTCCGCTTAGCTCGGGTCATTTTATAAGCCCCGTCTTCAATTTGACATAACTGCTTTGCTCTCAGCAGATGGTGAGCTGCTATTTTTTCCCCTCATTTAAATAGGAGAGCTGCGCGGCCCCGGGAGYGGCCGCCACGCAGTAGATTACGAGGGCTGCTCTAGTGAGAATTAAACCCGGGCGGTCACCCGGCTCCATCTGGGCTCTGGGCTCTCTCGTTGTCCCCCGCCAGAGCCACCCCCGTCCCCACGGCCCGCGCTGCCCGTCGGAGGCACAGCGGCCACGCTCCCTCTGCGCCAGCGCGGAGCTGGCGCGCGGGGAGGCACTTGGTAATCGCAAAGTAATGCCGGTGCCGGCTATGCCTCTAATGAAACAAATTAATTGTGAAAAGCTAATTAAAAAATAAAATTGTCCCCAAATTACCCCGTTCGTCCCACAGCCCTTTAGCAGTTCTTGCGAGGTTCTGCTGCTCTGCTCTATTTTCCCATTTGTTGAATTTCTAGAGATACCAAAGGAGATGTTTGTTTTAGTGCGTGTGAATTTCTTTATTTACTTTTTAAATAATTCATCTCTCTGTTTTTTTAATTGTAGTAAAATGGTGTGCATGGGGCACTGCGAGTTTGCTGGGGATGCCTCCAGCCAAGGGAGCTTCTCTCCTCCATCTCCTGCCATGGCTTTCTTGCAAGGGCTTCTAAAAACCAGACTTTTTATTCTGTTTATTTTCCCCATTTCAGAACAATTTCCTCAGTGAATTGTGCACTGCTCGCACATGTTCCAAAAGAGGAAAAAATGCATTCAGTAAAAAACACGTGGGTTCTGTAGCTATTGGAGGTTTTGTCTGTTTTCAGCTGATTCTTACCTCATTCTTACCGTTTCYGACCCCTCTGGCTAGTTTGCTGTGTTCCTGGGTGGGGAGGTCAGSACGGGAGGTCCAGGGCGCGTGGTCACCGTTATCTGCCCAACAGCATCACCCTGAAACAGTCGTGTTCCCAGAAACGGCTCTTCACAGAGGACAAAAACTGCARTGTCGGAAAGGAAGGTGGTTATGGAATGAGCTGTTAACCTTTTGGGGGGGCAAGAAAAACTTATTGTAATATTGGGTGGGAGAATAAGCATATACTGCTCTTCTCTACTTGCCTAACTTACTTTACTTGCCTGAAGCTCTCCGACAGGTAAGATAGAGCTATAGGCGTGCACCKAAATAAGGGTTTTTTTTGAGCCACTTGTCACAAGGCAACCTGAACAAGCAGCATTTTTATTTTCCGAGAACCAGTAACACGTTCCTTTGTGACCACCCTGTGCAAATACAGCGAAAGGGAAGTTTGTGGCTTTGGGCTGGCGGTGGCCGTTGTCGTCACGTGCGTGGCCGTGTCTCTTGGAGCTCCGTGCTCCTCCTTTGGGCTTTTCCTCCCAGGAACTTGCAGAGGACCCCGGTGCCAGGAGCCCTGGTGCTGTGTGCGAGCTCAGCTCGCTTGGGAAGCCTCCGCGTGCCTCCAAGGCCCCATGAACTGCTCATTAAGTAACGCGGCCTCTGTTCACCTTGCCTACGAGTGCCTTGGCTTGCGAGCTTTGAAAGGGCAGGGGGAAACAGCCGTGTCGCTCCAAAGGGAGGATGTCAGCGGAGAAAGGACGTGCAGAGGAAACGTCTGTTTGGGACCTGCCCGTCGCGTTTACGGGGTGGATGAGACCCGTCGGCTCGGCCTCCTTCGGGCTTTGTTTGAAGAGCCTTGACTTTATTTTTAAGAGCAAGATGCACTCGGAGTTTATGTCTCGATCCTGGTCCTCACAAACATGTTTATTCCAAATAAGCCCAGTGGGATGTGACTACAAAGCAGAGCGTCGGCGCCCTGCTTATCGCGTCCTCCCGATGGGACCATCCCGTACCACATTCCTTGGATAAAAGGAAATGACGGGCAGAGCTTGGCAGGCGAATCCCCCGCGTGCTCCTTGGTCCCTGTTAAACCAGGGGTAAGCTCAGCTTGGAGCTTGGAGCCGGGCAGCGATTCCTCGGAGCATTCCGGAGCTCTGCCTTTTGGGGTGCCTGTTGGGTGCTCTGGGAGCCCTTGCTCAAAGTGCCCTTGTGCCTGGTGCTTAATTTGGTTGAATTTGCAGTTGCCTTTAATTTTCCTGGGATTTTAGCAAACTCCTGTGAGACTTTCAGGGTGGCCGTGCAGCCCTGCCTCGCCGAGGCCGTGTCCCCATGCAGGTGGGGCGGTGTTCTCGGTGCTGCTGCCCCACTGATGGGTCTGGAAGAGCATCCTTCAGCGTGCTGGGGCCAGCTGGGGCCAAGGCTCTTGGCTGGCCGAGAAACCACACTGGAAAACCAAGGAAAATTGCATTCCTGGAGAAATTCAATGAGTAAAAGATCCCTTATGTTGCTTTATTCCAGAGCCTTAGGAATAAGAGAAACCTTTGCGTTAAAGGCACTGGAAGAGGGCTTTGGAAAGCTTGGAAGGCGCCTGTCTTTGGAGCACTCCAGTTATTTTGGCAGTTRGTGTGAGCCAGATTAACAGTAAAGTGGCTGAATGCAATAAACCATGGGAGGGTGGCATCTTAAAGTGAAGCCTGCATCCCGAGCGCGGGAGATGTGGAGATTCAGGCTGGGGGATTGAAGGGCCTATTGGATTATGTGCTATTTGCTCCGTGTAAAAAGCGACAATTTATTATGGCAAATATATGTGATGCAACACGCAAAGATTAGTTCTATCCTCTCTAAAGCGTGATTATTTGGGGTCTCTTTGATACCAGAAATAGATCCACTGCTCACGCGATTCCCATCTTTCTGTGTCAACAACCCAGGCTGGAGTTGAAGCACATGTTGCATCCTCTTAATGGAACGAACCCTGAAGAAACCCTCTCTCCACAATGGGGACCATGTGGAAAGCTTTCTTGTGTGAATGCTTTTTTTCGTGTTGGACTGCAATGCAAAGCGCTCYGTGCTGCCTGCTCTTCCCCTTTGCCTAGTCTTGTTTCCATTTTTGTTAACCCTTTGCTCTCATCAGGACATAGATTCCTCCAAGGGGAGAGCTGCCCATCCGCCTGTGGTTTTAAGAGCCACTCTGGAAGGAACATTCGGGTGCCAGGCTGGTTGGCAGATGGGCGTCAGTGTCATGCGGCTGGTGGAAGGTCCATGAGCAGAGGTGGATCAAGGGGTTTCTTTCAAAGCAAACAAAACTGGACCAAAATGAGTGATTTGRTTCTCTTGATTCTGGCTCCCCAGTATAAGAGGGACGTGGAGCTCCTAGAGAGAGTCCAGCAGAGAGTGACAAAGATGATTAAGGGACTGGAGCATCTCTCATATGAGGAGTGAGCTGGGCCTGTTCAGCTTGGAGAAGAGAAGGCTCAGAGGGGATCTGATCAACATGTGTAAGTTCATGGAGGGAGAATGTAGGAAGGAGGGGGCCAAGCTCTTCTCATTGGTGGCCAGTGACAGGACAAGGGGCAATGGGTGTAAGCAGAAGCCCAGGCAGTTCCATCTCCAGGTGAGGAGGAACTTCTTTGGTGTGAGGGTGCCAGAGCCCTGGCACAGGCTGCCCAGGGAGGCTGTGGAGTCTCCTTCTCTGGAGGTCTCCAAACCTGCCTGGATGCCACCCTGTGCCCTGTGCTCTGGGTGTCCCTGCTGGGGCATGAAGGTTGGACTAGATGATCCCTAGAGGTCCCTTCCAACCTTGAACATTCTGTGATTCCTCTGCAGGTTGGCGTGGGTAGGACGGGGAGGTGCGACTGGGGAAGGTGCTGCGCTAGAGCTCGGGGCTCGGTTCAGACACCTTAATGCACCCGTAAGTGGTGGCAAGAGGCTTCTCTGACGTGTTTTGCACCTCCGTTGCAGCGCCATCATGACAACAGAGAAGAGCTTGGCGGCGGACGCYGAGAGCCGCGAGCGGCAGCGAGCGAAGGAGGAGGAGGCAGCGGCCGAGCCGCAGGCGCCGGAGGCCCCGCGGGCGCCCGAGGCGCAGAGCCCGTCGGAGCCCGCGGCCCCYGACGGCGACCGGGCCGCGCACGACGAGCAGGGCAGGAAGGAGCGTCGCGCGTCCGAGGGCCGCGGCCTCTCCCGCCTCTTCTCCTCCTTTCTCCGGAGACCCAAGTCGCAGGTGTCCGAAGAGGACAGGGAGGCCGATGGCCCGAAGGAGGGGCAGGCTGAGCAGAAGGAGCCGGCCGTAGCAGCCAGTCCCGACGAGGAGATCCTGGTGAAGGCCCCCATCGCAGCGCCCGAGCCTGAGCTCAAGACCGACCCGTCGCTGGATCTCCACTCGCTGAGCAGCGCGGAGACACAGGTAACGCCCGTCCCCTCGTGCAGACGTCTCCTTTAATCGGAACCATGAAGGCAGACACTCCTGAGATGCTGAAAAAGCTCTTGTGACCAAATAGCTTTACAAAAGCTGTGCTGCTTAGTGCAGTTTTCACTTCTGCTTTCCTCTCCCAGACCATACCTTCCCCTGCAAGCCTAATAATACGTCAAAGCGCAGCATAAATTGCCCAGGACCCCTGAGGATGCTCTGCTGAGGCATAGGAGCTCATGTGAGAATTGGGGTTTGCATTCATAATCTACAACAGAGAGATTGCTGTAGTTTCATTCGGATACCCTCAGTGTGCCCRGAGTAAGGGAAGTGATGGAGAGCAGGGATTCCTAAAGAGAGTGAGTTTGGAAGGGGATCTCTTGAACTTCAGGGAGTGTCAGTATAGCAGCTCAGGACTTGGACATCTGATCAGCCCGGGCTCTTGCCAAATGCAGATATTCTTTGCTTACACACTGGATTTCTCTACAGTTTGTAGGCCGAGCCCAGCTCCTAGGAGCTTTCTGACTTCCAGTCTTGAAGCTCCGGAGCTCGTAGTTTGCGAGAGGCTCGTGCCGCTTCTCCGAAAGGACTTGCTGAAGTCCTGGCGAGGCAGTGGTAAAATCTGGAATTATTTCCCAGTAATTCCCTTCTTGTTTTGAAGGGTGTCCCGAGAAGTGCTGCGTGTCAGGGAACTGCAGGCTCTACGTTTTATCTGCCTTTTGGAGAAAATCGACAACTTCAGGCACTGCTTATAAATTGTACTCCGTAAAAATCATGAAGTTATAAGGAGGGCAGTAGGAAACTTGCTTTTCTTTTTCCCGGGCTTGTGAGCCTTTGAAAAACATGGGGTGATTTCTGCGTACCTGCTGTACCTGTGTGGGTTGGGAATAGCAGAAGGCGGAAGTATGGGAAATTCTCACATAATTTTAGCCCAGAAGTTGTGTCTTCAAGGGGGGTGAATGCCCTTTTTCCCCTCTTTAGCTTTGATTTCCCCACTCTGAGCGCGTGCACAGGGCGAAGCCCCGCCACCCTCCTGCAGCCCGTTCATTTGGGGCGAAGCACTTGTTGTTTTTAGTTCTTCTTTTCGACCGACGCCGGGGGCTTTTTGAACTGTGGCGCTCGGCAGATATTTCTGCTGCGAAAGCGTTTGTGGCGCTGCCTGTTTGCTGAGTGCTGACCGGCGGCATTGCGAGCTCTGCCCGCCTCTCCCGCTCCGATGATCCCGGCGCTGCTGGAACATCGGTCAGCAGCTCGTGGACATTCTTTAGTTTGGAAGCGCCGGGGCCGGCGCTGCCTCCGTGCAGTTGCGCCCGAGTGTGATTTCATGAGATGCCACGGGGGGAATTAAGCCCACGTCAGGCTGAAAATAAAGGGGTTTGCTCCCCTTTTCCTCCTCCTCCTGTCCCCAAATTGCATCTCTCTCTGCTGCTTTGGTGAATTCWAGTGGCTTCTAAAATGCATCAGTGGGCACGAGGGAGAGGGTGTGCGGTGAGCATGGGAGCTGCTAGGGCAGCTCAAACGGCTGTGAGACCTCAGCACCAAATTCCCTTTTCATTCCCGTGTCACCATATGGAATTGCAGAGTGTTGGATCAAAGTGAGCCTTCCAGGAGCACGGGAGCAACTGGGGGGATTGTGGCTGATTTGCTGGGCTCTCGCCTACGAGGGAAGACTCACTATGCACGGTCATTAAGGCGGTGCAGATTTGCATATCTAATCAGCCCTAATTTCTCTAATCAACCCTGTTTTCTTGCATCCTTTATTAAATAAGCAGCCGAGTGACTTGAAGGACTGTTAACCCTCCAAATTGAGGTCAGTCAGATTTTGCCCAGGTGCTGCTGCCAGTCCTAGGTTGCGTATTCAGAGCAGACAAGTGGTACGTGGGGCAGGATCCCTGGCGTGGTGGGTGATGCTTGTTTCACGTGATGCTGCTTTGTTTGACACGTGCAAATGCCAATGTGGCTGTGCTGGGGGTTTCAGCCCGCTCAGGAGGACAGGAGGGACGAGCACGACCCGGACAGCAAAGACCTCGAAGGCAAGGAMGAAGGGGAAGGGAAGGAGGAACGCGCCAAACCCGAGCCCAAGAAGGAGACCCCAGAGCCAAAAGCAGACAAGGATTTGAAAGCTACCCAGAGGGCTGTAAAAAGACACAGAAACATGTACTGCAAAGTTGTCCTGCTGGATGACACCATCTTTGAGTGTTCTATGGATGTAAGTACATTCRGGGTTTTTTTTTCTCCTCTTTTCCTTACTGCTTCTCCTTCCCTGAAAAAACTGTGCATGACAACCTCTGCTTTGCTCCCAGTGCCCGACACGACCACGTTTGTTGCAGAAAATCTCACTGTAAGCCGTAATAACTTAGTGTGTTGTAAAACCTCTAGGTGCCAGGGACCTTTCTTTGGGATTGCTCTGTGATTTCCACAGTGCCTTGCTGTGCAAGGCGGGGGGGAGCTCTTAAAAAATGTGATGTCGCGTGTCTGTCGTTSTGACCCCAGGTTAGAAGGGGTTTTTTATGTCCGTCTGAGGTTGTCTAAATGTCTTTCTTTTGATTAAAACCTGCTGCCAGGTTGATTTGTGCTTTTTGCTTCACCCAGAGTACCTTGACWTTTCACGTTCCTGGCTAACAGGACTTGGATGTTTTTAAAAAAGAGGCTGCTTCTAGCTTGCTGTTGAATATATTTGTGRTAAACAACTTAAAATCATCATGTTGGCTTAACCACACTGCAGAGTGCTTGATGGGAGACCTTTCCTCCTGCTTTGCTCGGAGTCTTGCTGTCAGGACAATACAGAGGCAGCAGAAATCCCTGTTTGGGGTGCAAGTACCTGCCCAGAACATTAATAACCTGCTGCGTCTGCGTGCTTCGTTGGCTCATTTTTTTCCCCCCATCCCAGCAGCTAAGCAGGCGCTGCGCTGGGCTCCTTAGAGGAGTCACCTTGGGTGATCCTGGGCAAGTAGGTCAGTTTGTGTAACAGCCTCGCTGTCGTTGTGCCCGGGATCAGCGGAGCTTTTCCGCCCGGGATCAGCCCGCAATCCTCGCCCGCCGCCCGGCCGGGCGCTCCGCATTTCCCTCGCAGCCCCCCAGGGAAAACGCTGTCCCCACAAGTGGTGGGGCAGCAGCTCCGGCTGCCGGGCCCGTGAGCTTGGGCTGCGGGGCTTGTGCGGATGCATTTGCCAGCTGCTCGTCTGCATGTGCTGCCATAGTATCCTTAGGTGACACTAGGCTTTCAGGAGGGTGGTCCTGGCGAGCTGGTGGCCTCTTGGACGAGCGCCTCTGTTCGAGAAGAGCAAACCTGCTCAGACCTTCTGCTAGCTGAGCACCAGAGAAGATCTTGCTTTCCCRCGTGTCTTTTAAGGTCCTTGCAGGCGATGCATGCAGTAAGCTGAGTTTAGCCTTGCAATATATGTGTTCAAAGCTCACTGCTGAAAGACTGGAGTAAAGCCATGGGATCTTGGATCATTTGCCAGCAGATCCCACTAAAAGGAGAGACGCAGCATGAGCAGCGCATTAGGGATGCCTGTTTTTGCGTCAGTGGAACCACACTCGCTGCTTCCCCACGTCTCCAATGGTGGGAGCTGCCTTTGGTTGCCATAGTTTTATGCCTCGGGGACCCTTTCCTTCATGCTTTGGACTAAAAGGATGTTTGTTCCCGTGGCCAACTCATTCCGTTCGCTTCTGTGGGATTTGGTGGCGGGGGGAAGGAAAGCAGGAGGCAGAAACGCTCAAAGAGTGTTGCTGGAGGCAAGAAGCGGCGCGCTAAGCAGGAGGCAAAACCGGAGCCGCCGGATTTCATCAAATTGAGGAGAAGGTTAYGGAAAAGCTGCTGCTTTGTTCCGAGCAGCTGCTTCTCCCATGGAAGCCAGGCAGTTTTGGTTCATTCCCTTTCTCCTTTCCCCTCCCAAGCTCAAGCGGTGAGGACAGGCAGAAAGCAGCCCGTCCCATGGGATTTCTTTTGTCCYTGCAGAAACACGCCAAAGGGCAGGATCTACTTAAGAAGGTCTGTGACCACCTCAACCTCCTGGAAGAAGACTACTTTGGCTTGGCCATATGGGACACGCCGACCATCAGGGTAAGGAGCGTCTTGTTGCAGCTTTAATTTTGATGCTCCCTTCCCCAAGAAGGAATTGATTAGGTTATCATAGAGGTAGGGAAATGGTGAATAAATCACTATGGGCGGGTGGCTTTAATCAATTGAGCTGCATGAACTTGGATCTTCACCTGGAAGAAATGGATTATAGGTGTTTACTGCAAAGTGATGCCATTAAATTGCAAAGATTAAATAAGATTAARATTTTCTCACTTGAGAAAAAGAACATTTTTTGTTTTGTACTGAGACTTAAAGGATAAACCAGCTACCACTACCTAAGAGAGGARGACTTGAGTGCAGGCACGTTGCAAAAACCTTCGCAGTGCTGTAGTCACTGCTCACCCAAGGCAYGAGGCTGAGCAGTCAGCAAAACGCCGTGCTTTGGGGGTCAGTGATGGAGGAATCGTTACACACATCCCAAATACTCATTTAAGGCATAGACAAATGCCCATTGTGGTCTCCAAAGAGCCTTGGTGTTACTTTCTCTTCCCTCTCTGGCCCCGGGCTCCCCTTGTACCTAATCTGTGCAACAAATCCTAGACTTTGWATTCAGGCTGGATTTGTTTTCCCCTGGTAGCTTGCCCCTCCAGTCCACCCTAGGCAAATGTTGCCATTCTTAATAACAACTACAGCTCATGCCTTGGACGAGGTTATTCTTGGCATGGGTGTGGAGCAAAACTCAGAATATCCTGCTGTGGAAGTGCGGAGATCTGGGGCTTGGTTTAAGGTTTTACCCTGCGAAAGSACACGTGCAGCTTTTCATACCGAAACTCTTACCGGTGTAGTTTTGCTCTGAGGTCTTTGGGTATACCCAAGCGTATCTTATCTTTTAAACTCTTGGTTATGCTTTAACCAGTGCCCAGTAGGTAATTACTGCAGCTCTGTGTAATGCAGCAGGCCCCAAGAACRCGGAACTGCAATAAAGCACTGGCCTCAATGTCCTCCCGAGCAGCTGCCTTGGTCCCTGTCCTGCCCGTGCCCACGTTTCATGTACAGCAATCGCTTATGAACGAGGTCGCTAAAGCTAAAAGAAGTATTCAGCATTAAAAGGCTTAATAATGGCAAGGAGGGACTGTTAATGCCCAGCTAAATAAACGGGGGCTGGTTGTGGCAGGTGGAGCCACAGGCTGCGCAAGGGTTTAATTCCAGAGCAAACTGCCCCTGTTGGAAGTCTCTGTTTTGTTGTGATGGGGGAATCTCCCCCCGCTTCTTCTTTTTCCTTTAATCCTTCTAGTTACGTTTCACTGAACCTCTAAATCTCAGTTGCCATCTCTCTCCGAGCTTCAGAAATGAGCCGACCCCCCGTTACTGATTCACTGGGAGAAACTATTGGAATGGGGAAGAGCGGGACGAGCGCCTGCGCTTCACCCGCGACGGGAGAAGCTCGTCCCCATGGCTTTCCCCTGTTGCAGGGATCCAGCCTTCCTGAGAATGCATCCAAGAGTGGATTGCTTCCTCTCGCTTGGTGCCGCGGCGATGGATAAAAGCACTGGGCATCCCTGCATCCATCACCGCCCGCTGGATTAGGCAGCAGGATGGGAGCCACGAACGTGTGGCTGCCCCTGGGGTGCCAGAGCTGCCCCTTTAGGTCACTAGAATCACCTCTCTGAGCAGCAAGTCCTGCTGGGCTTGCTCCTGAGCGGTGTAAGGGTGAGGGCGGGTGCCTAGAACAGACACAAACACGCGCTTTGGCTGCTTCCCGCGCCCGTGAGAAACGCTTGGTGCCGCTTAGTGCCCGCGCGCGGGGTGGGCGGCAGCTGCTGCGGAGACACCGCCGCTCCTTGCTGCTAAGAATAGTGCGGATGGGATCTGATCGTGCCCAACATTCTGTGCACAGGTCRCTTTGCTTGGAAGCTATTGCTTTCATGTTAGGAGCCAGCATCACGTCTTTCCTTTGTTTTTCTTTTCTACTCCTTAAATAGTGTCCATGTGGTTTCGTGGAATACTTGGTTGGATGAAATGCTGAATTGATAGGATCACCCCGAGGGAAAAAAACCTAAATAAAGACATATTCCTGTACTTCCTTCCTACAATACTCTGTAGGTAAAGGAGTGGAAATGCCCCCACTGAGATTTGCAGACTGGAGTAAAAATTTGCAAAACACCCAATACGGTGTTTCCATGGCCGCGGTAGTGTCGAGCGTAGCCTTCCCGCGGTATTTTTAGCAAATTGCCATTTGCTTTGGTGTTTCTGAAACGTCTGTTAAACTGTGAATGTTCTTATCCTCTTCCAGACGTGGCTGGATCCTGCCAAAGAAATAAAAAAGCAGGTTCATGGTAAGTGGAGCACATTCATCCTGCTGGTGTCTGCGTGGTTCCCTCCCCTTCCCGCCCCCTTTCCTAAATACAGACTGTCCTGGCGTGCAAAGCGGGACCCGAGGATCACGGCGAGTTCAAGCGCGGGTGTCTGGCAGGGATCAGCACAAGTTCAAGCAGTCTGTGCAGCCTTTCTTTATTTTTTTTTTTCCCTAAGATGTAGTGATGCTCTGCATTTGGGCACACTGGCAGCATTTCCTTGCAGGAAGATGTAATTTGCTGCACGTTCCCGCTATGGAGATCTCTGCTCTCCCTTTTGCTATATAGACACGGGAATAAGATATTTGCCGCCTGTGGCAGCAGGGAAAAATAGATGTCAGGGAACCGCTTCCATCTACACGGAGATTGGGAACCCCTGAGGTTACACACTGAAGCAAGGCTTTGTGGACTGTTTTCCTATTCAGGAATCCAAGCAGGATGAGAATGATAAATATGTAATATACTCAGATAGTATCAGGACGAGTAGGGAAATCGTCTGTATGATGACAAGGGCAGTGAATATTGTAGAGCCTCTTATTTTCCACAAGGGAAAAGCCTAAGGTCTGGCTGCTTCAACAGAAAAATGGCATTTTAGGTACGCTGCTGGCAGAGGGGTGCAGAAGGCAGCTTATCATTAAGTTACAAATTAGCACTTTGCCCAGGAGCAGGGGGGTTTTGGGACGGTGAGACAGTTAGAATGGCAAATTATTTGATTTTACTAGAAGAGCCTTTGCTGGTGGAAAGGCAGCCGGGCTCCGCGTGCTCCTTGCACTGCAACCACTGCTGCCTAAACTATTTTCTTAGAATAACTTGTTTTGAGCAGTGCGGAGCAAAACCAGCCCAGCTCGTGTTTGATCCCAGCCACGGCGTTGCGTAAGAATTTAATGCACGCGAGCTCCTTCCCCTTCCTCCCCCCCGGAGATTTGGATAAATCTCTTTGCAAACGCAGGAACATCTTGTCTGACGCCAAACCGGCGGGCGATTTGCAGGCACGCTCTCAAATCCGGGCTTCTGTGCAAGGCTTGGCTTTCAGGGCGCTCTCTGGTACGGCAGAGGTGCGTCCACGTCTCAATTTAAGTCTCGGTTTTCCCTGGGACCGRCTGTGTGGGGTCTAATCTACCGATCCAGCCCTGTTGAATGGGGCAATTGAGTGAATTAACACATCTGTTCTGTACAAGAAATTTGAAAATTGGGTCTTGAGTCATAAATTGCTGTTTCTTTAACCTATCCACCCATCTCACCTCTCAGCATGAATCTTTTTTTTTTTTCCAAAGGTGATAAAATACGGAGTAATGCAGCCTGCTAGCAAATAAATTCTGTGTTTTCCACAAGTGGTGATGTCTTGCAAGTGTGTCCGTGTGTCCTGCTGTGTCTTTTTGTGGTTACATCTTAATTCCTATGAAAGGAAAGAACTCGCATCTTGCACCCTCTGCTTAAGTAGAGCTTGCACTATTGAAATCAGTATTACAACCTGTCAGCTGAGTTTTGAAGATTCTGCTGAAGATTTTGAGTATTTGCAGCGTTTTATAAAGACTGACTAGAAGGAAGCTCTTGTGCTTCTGTGGATTTTGCCCAAACTTTTCTTTGTCCTTACAGGAGGCCCCTGGGATTTCACCTTCAATGTCAAGTTTTATCCACCGGATCCTGCGCAGCTGACAGAGGACATAACCAGGTGAACTACCTATTAATCTTGCTAAGGGACAGTAAGCAAAGCAGCCAGTGCTTTCAGGAAACCACCAGAACCAGTGGCCAAACAGAACATTTCATTGAAATAGAATTTTTTTGAATTCTCCTATGGTTTTCCTCATGTATTTGTGTATTCATGTTGCTTGCAGCAGCGGTGTAAAGAACAGTTTTTGCTTGACCCTTGGGAACACGTTCCGTAAGGTCACCTGCTTTCTAATAAACTGTGTTTTTCTCTTCTCTTCCTGCAGATACTACTTGTGTCTGCAGCTCAGACAAGACATCCTAACGGGGCGGCTGCCCTGTTCCTTTGCCACTTTGGCTCTGCTGGGATCTTACACGGTCCAGTCGGAGCTGGGAGACTACGATCCAGAACTGCACAGCGCAGATTATATCACAGAATTTAAACTGGCCCCGAACCAGACTAAAGAGCTTGAAGAGAAGGTGGTGGAGCTTCATAAAACRTACAGGTAAAGTGAAAGAAGCAATTTGAAAACACTGTTTTTTTAGTGTTTTCCCCATCTCTCTTTTGTGCTTTTGATTTTTTGCTGCACCRTTATTTTTACTGGCATCAGGAGCATGCTGAAGACATGAATTTTCAACTTTGAAAGGAAATCAGCTATTTGAAAAAACTCTAATATTTGTTAGCTATAGCAGAGTCCTAAAACCTGGCAGTCTTCTGGCAGTCTTTTTCCCTGCTAGCGTAAGAAGCTGTTTTCAGAAAGCCAATGTGAAATATCGCAGTAGTATTTTAATGAATGCCTGGAGGCTCTGTGTATGTGCTGTAGCCTGCAGCATGCTTGGGCTTTCCTGCAGCCCCGGTTAATAAGTAACGCTTTACAGTGTGGAAATATTCCAGGTAATGCMCCGGGAAGAACCAACCTGCCCTCCCCGTTCCCAAACGTGGCAATGGGCGGACGTGTCGTGTGCTCTTAGGGTTGACTCCTGTGACCCCCTGGAGCACCAGACTGGAGGGTCACCGTAACACAGGCCTTTCCCGCGTGTTCCTTGCTGTTTGTGTGGAGCTCTCGAGTGCTTTGGTTGCCCAAGCYGGGCAGAGCTGCGTGCCAGCCCCAGGGGTGTCGCGGAGAGCCCGTGCCGGCCACCTTGAAACTGGGATGTGCTTGGGCTTATAGGGCAAAATCCTTTAAAACCACTCTGCGATGCATGGGGAGGTCTCGAGCTGTCAGCTGCTTGCCCTGTGAAAAGCCTCTGCCTGGGCTACCCTGCTAACCAGAGCAGAGYGAAGCGGAGACCTCCTCGCAGCCGCCTCGGAGCTCATCTCCTAAGTGCAGAGGGAAGGGGGCACGTGCGCCCCCGGCTGCTACCAAAGCTGCCATTAACACCTCTCCCAGCGCCGCAGATCGATACCGCAAATTGATGCCTCTCCATTTGCATGGAGAGGGGAGGAAAGGAGGGAGAAGAAGTAGGAGGCCGCTGACAAGTTTCATGGCTTGAAGTCAAAGGCCGCTAGCTGGGGGACTGCGCTGCTGAATTATTCATGCGCCGCTGCCGCTGCTGCTGCATCTGCCCCGTGCAGGGCACGGCCGGACACGGGGACTGCTCTTAACCTCCTGCATAGGGTTGTCTGCCCCGTAGCACCCAGCTGAATAACCTCTCTTAGATGTGCAATCAAAACGTACATGAGTAATCAGGAAGACGCCAGCCTGGTAATAAAACAAAATATATGGGATCGGAGCTTCTCCCAGCAGAGCTGTTGGATGCATCTAAAGAACTGAAGCTAATAGTAAGGGCACTTCAATAACGTTGATAACAGCCTCCGTCACGGGCACGTCGCCGTTAACCAAAGTTGGGCTGCGTCGCCGCTCCCGCAGACCCGGCACCATCTGTTCCCAGAAAATACCCCATTCATCTCGACTGTCCCAGTAGGAGCCTCTGCTAAGTGATTCCAGCTGCCCTTGGGCTTTGTCCGGAGAACAAAAGCAGAGCCTGGAAAGGTCTCGTGGCAGCGAGTGCACTGAGGGGGACGGTACCTGCCGCCCTTTCCTGGAGCTAAAGTAGTCTTTTTTTTTCTGTAGAATTGAGTTTTGGACCCTCTGCAGCACTCACCAGATAACTTGCTTTCTTGTCTGCTATCTTACAGCTCTGCAGGAAAGAAAAAAAGGTGTATCCATTTTATGAGGATATCTCATAGCACAGCTGTGTGCATGCAAAGAAATGGAGTAATTAATCTGGGCACAGATATGTTGGTGCTCAAAGCAAAAGGGGATCTAGCAAGTAAACGGTTTTGGGAAAACTAACGCGTCCTGTAAAGTAACAGTCCCAGAGAATCTCAAGCCTCTGTTCTCTTTCCTCAGATCCATGACTCCAGCCCAAGCAGACCTGGAATTTCTGGAGAATGCCAAAAAGCTGTCTATGTATGGAGTTGACCTTCACCAAGCCAAGGTGAGCGGCAGCGGTGTGTCCCTGGCTTCTGCACTGCGTAACTTYTAGCATAAGGTGCTAAGAACTGCTTGAGGTTTGGGAGTTGGGTAGGTAAATTCAGCAAAGCCTCAGGGAAAGGCAGGAGGAGTTCAAACATCGASCGGGAACGTGTACCCTGAGGCTGGTCCCTGCTTAAATCTCCCTTTGCTCTTTTAGGACTTGGAAGGAGTGGATATCACTCTGGGAGTCTGTTCTAGTGGCCTTCTTGTTTACAAAGATAAGCTGAGAATCAACCGCTTCCCCTGGCCCAAAGTGCTGAAGATTTCCTACAAACGCAGCAGCTTCTTTATTAAGATTCGTCCAGGGGAGGTAGGTTCCGACCCACTTGTCCCCATGTCTTGTTCTCTTTAATTGCTTTCCACTGATCACCAACTTAAGCAGCAAGCTTTCTTCTGAATGGGCATTTTACACTGTTTTATATTTCTGATCTTCCCTTGGTAGTAAATACAGTCCTTACCATAAAGCTTTATTGAAGTTAAGAATAGATGGTGACGATTTAAACAAGTGTCATCTAGCACCATCTCCTGGCACAGCGAGGTATTCCCCCGATCCGGCCAGAAAGTAGAGTTTAAAGTTAAGTTCATAGCAGAAGTGAGAAAAAGATTACCCCCTTTTTCTGGAAAAATCGGGCTTTTCCTGGACTAGACCAGCATCTTGTGCCCATGCAGAAGCTTGGTGGGCAGGGGACAAGCTCTTCTGCCACACTCACTTCTTGCTCTGCCTAAATGACATGTTTTTTTCTGCAGCAAGAACAATATGAAAGTACAATTGGGTTCAAGCTACCGAGTTACCGAGCGGCAAAGAAGCTGTGGAAAGTGTGTGTGGAACATCACACGTTTTTCAGGTGGGCTTTTTTTAACTCTGGGCTTTCCCTTGATGAGTGCTGAGTAACGAATGCTTTAGATTTGCTGAGCACGGATGCTCCTCGAGTGCTCCTCAAGGTCTAACAAAACTGGAGTGAAATGCTTGAAGAGAAATTAAGTATTCATACTGCAGCTTGCAGTGGGAGGTTTGCTATCCCATTTGCAGTAAGCAACGTTAGCTTGTGGTTAGTGCATGTTGTCTTGCTCCTCATCGCTGCACGYAGAGACGTCTTTAACTGGTATTTTGGCTTCTCCTCTGCATCCTCTCGACGTCTTCCCGTGCCGCTGCGGCTGCTCCCAGGCTGACGTCCACGGAGGCCATCCCCAAGAGCCGCTTCCTGGCGCTGGGCTCCAAGTTCCGCTACAGCGGGCGGACGCAGGCGCAGACGCGGCAGGCGAGCGCGCTCATCGACCGGCCCGCGCCGCAGTTCGAGCGCACGGCGAGCAAGAGAGCGTCCCGGAGCCTCGACGGAGGTCAGTGCCGGCGCCTCGGCCCTGCCCGCCGCCGCCGGGCGCGCGGGCTTTGGTCGCAGCCGAAAGCTCTTAGCGAATTCTCAGTTATGATCACCCTCAAGGCATTGAAATGCTCCGTTATTACAAGTCAGTATTTGCTTGGCTTAAAGAAAAAAAGAACATAGTTTCGTACTGAATTCAAGACGGGGATACAAGATGTTAGTAGCAACACTGCCAGTAACTCCCTGGCAAAGAAGATTTGTGGCCGTAAGTGGGTGTTGCAGGCCAGTAGCAAAGTTCTGTTTCTGAAGGTATTTCCTCATTGCTTCTCAATACAATTTCTTCCAGCAAATCCAGAATTAACTCATTCTGGGTTTTGTTTTTGTTTTTTTTTTAAATCATTTTAGAAGAATAGTATTGTTTTCCCTGAGGGGAAGGTTTTTTGCCACCAATACTTGATACTTTTCTTGTTTAAATCAGGTTGTTTAAGGGATGATTATGTCAAAGTTTGCGATGCAACAGTTGGATGGGCCAGATTTCTTTGCTCCCGGTGGTCTGCATCTAGGGCTGCTCCTAAATTAGGATCCTAAAATTAGGATCCTTTGCCCGCGGGCACCYGACAGAGCACGAACAGCATCACGCTGAGCCCCTGCATGTCACGCTGCAAGCCCTGCAAGTTGCACGAGCGCCGCAGGGAGCGCGGCCGGGCTGGACCTGCGTCCCGCACCCACGACGCCCAGAGCAAAGCAAAGCAGCCGCGTCGCTGCAGCGTGAGGCTGCCCGGGCTGGGCGCACGGGCCCGCGCCGCGCGTCCCCCCATGGCCGTGCACACCCTTAGGACCCAGCTCGCCAGGCGAGGGGCCTTGCTGGGGCGGAAGGCCGAGCCCTGCTCTAATCCTGTCCCTGAGCTTGCCCAGAGCAGCGTGGGGACCGAGCGGGTCCGTCCCCGCTGAAACCTGCAGCCTTTTTGCGTCGGCTCGGGGGGGCAGTTGTTAACATGTGCACAATTTCCCCAGCGAAACGTGCGACTCAAAAGGTTGAGTTCAGAGCCGTAAAGGAAGAGAAGCAGGAGGAGGTGGTGGTGGTTGAGGTTCCCGAATCAAAACCCGTGGATGAGTCCCGAGAGAAGCCAGGTATAGCTGTGGTGGTGGCTACCAATCTCTGCAGCGCATTGCCTGTCCTTTCCCCCCTGAGAGCCTTCACATGCTTGTTCTCGACACCTCTGAGAGGTTTCACCGAATCTGGCAGCTTCCTTCTTTTCATTTCTTTGCGAGGAGAGTTTCGTGCTCGGAGGACACATGGGCCGGGAGAGACAGAGACCAAATTTCTGCATTGCCCCTCGCTAGACTGTCGTTCTGCTGGGCACGTGGGGGACAGTTGGGTTGTGCTGGCACTTCAGATCTGTCTCTGTGTCCAATTTGGGTATTCTCTAAAATGCTGGGTTTGAAAGCTTAATTTCTTTTTCCTGTCATATTGACACCTCTTTTAAAGTTTCTGTAGGGCTGCATCTCAGGAACTGCTTACATTTCTTGAAGCCTTTTGTGGGTTTTATTGTAATTTAAGAAATGCTTCCCAATGTGCTATGGGGAGCCTGGAATTCTCTTTGGACAGGTGCTACTTAATAAATAATAAAGTCCTCTTTATCGAGGCGTGTGGGTTTTGAATACCAGTCAGCAAACCACAGCAGCTGAATTGTCAAATACTTGTTTTCTCCCTCGCTTAAGTGTCCAACGCCCGCGGAGCACCAGAGCTGGAGAGGGGATTCGTTTGCAAAAGCACCGCGTGCCGCTCCGCTTTCCTTCTTCCATCCTGCTAGTTATGCAGAGTTCTTCTCCCACTGCTGTCTTGCTGCTCCGAGATCCACCTCACGCTTTCACGGAGCGTGGCAAATCCCCCAAGCTCTGTCCCGCCCTGAGTTCTTCCGAGCGCGTTGCAGCCCTGAGAGTGAAAACCCGTAAAGACGGAAGCTGGAGAAGGAGCATCAGAGCCACTGGGATAGTTTGATGCATGCTGTAAATTTTTACATACGAAGCTTGGTCACTCTAGTGTAAAAAACCCCTGTGCAGCTCTGGGATGTTGTCCCAGAGAGGAGTCTCCGCTCGCTGTCGCGTGCCCATGCGGCTCCAAGCCGCTCCGTTAAYGCGTGCAAACCTTTTTCTAGCCAAGCGCACTCTAGAAAGCTTTGAAATGAAACCCATTGCAGAGGAGGAAGAGGAGGAGAAGGCAGAGGTGCTTACGGCTCCTGTTGCCGAGCCAGCCGTGCTGGAACCCATACAGAACCTGTCAGGTACAACCGCAGCGGCGCCTGACGTTGGTGTGGCTGCCGCAGCCGCCTGTGGTCCTTCCGCCTGTTGCTGTGACCCCCAGCCCGGGTTGACGTGCTCTAGGGCAGCGGGTGTTTGCGGTGGGGTTGACGCTGCTACACCCCGASCCTCGGCTCGGCGGGGACCTTAACGGCAGTGGTGTGCGGTGCCCTTCTAACACTCCTGGCCCTCTCTGCAAGGTCCATTCCCACGTGCTGCAGGAACGGTGCCGAAAAGGCAGCTTCTTGCARGGATGCATCAGCCCCTGAGCACGCCGCCCTGGTTGGGCTTCCCTAGGCCCAGCTCCTTGCCTCCCCTGGGCACTTTTGGTCCCAGGAGATGCAATTTTCTGGGCCTGGRTAGTGATGGTGCTTCCACACATTGGAGCAGATTTTGCTCTCGTGTTTAAATCCAATGTCGTATTTCAAAATAGCTAAAAGTAGCTCGTCAAGAAGAAAGAACTAAAGTCACGCTGCTCTGGACAGCACCTAATTCWTTGCCGAGTGGTGGAGGGGAAGATTTGCATCTTCCATGATTTCTCCTGTGTGTCTTGCTGCTCACAAGCTCTGCAAAAGATGCAGAAATCTGCAAGGAGAGGTGGCCTTGCCGATTCTGGGACTTGCTCATGGCAGCCTTTCCTTTCCCGTTTGCTTTTTGAGGTGGTGTTTTAATGTATTCGTGATCTTTTTAGCCAAACATGCTCTTGGCAAAGTTGAGATAAGTGCCCCRGAAGACAAGGAGGCAGCAGAAGACAAGTTGATGGTGATGAGAGGAGTAGAAGCAGTCCAGAAGGAGCCAGGTACCACAGAATGGCTTTTCACACCTGTGTGGTTGACGTGTCCTTGTCCCCCTTGGTGCTGCCGTCCTGCAGCCCCCGTGTGCGGCCTCTCCGGTGGCCGTCACCGCTTCTGTGGCATAAATGACCTCAAGACGTGGGACCATTTTCCTTCCTGAGAGGAGAGCGAAACGCCTGGCTTGCAGGGATGACCTGTTGTGTTGGGGAATGGCAGGTGTCATGGGGATGGGGGTGATGACTTGGGATCCGTGGATTTTCAGCCAGTGCCAGTGTATAGAAATTTGTGTTGGAAGTTACAATTTCAGTCCCCCCTCTCCCTGCCCCCCCTAAATCATGCTCTGGTTTTTTCACCCCTCAATCCTGTATGTTCTTGACCATGGAGATAGTTTATTCTGCACCAGTTTTATACACACGAATGAGATTCAGGTAGCTTTGAGAGAAAGGCAAAGCGGAAAGTCTGACATTTTGATTAAAATAATGATTTTTTTGTTTTGTTTTTAATGTCAGATCTTCTGGTGTCCCTAGCTGGAGGGACMCTAGTTGGCCAGTAATGCTAATAACTAGGATAAGTAACACACTGTGAGTCGTTCTTCMTAAACTAGGACTAGGTGAACTTGAAATCATGCCAAATAAATTATTTCAAATCACTAGTTTTAGTGGAATGGCCACAAAAATAGAGAATTCTGGAGAGTGAAATGGCGTCTGGTGTCTATAGGAGGACACCATGGACCATAGTTGGGACACAAGGCTTGAATGCAAGTGCTTTTGGAGGTGTTCAGGCCCATCATCCTTCTCTTGAGAGCTGATGCTTTTGGAGCACAGTGTTGGTTTCTGCACATGTCCTGACTGGGAGGTGATGGGTGACCCCTCGTTGCGGTGGCTGCTACTGTGGCAGGAGAGACCCATCTCAGAGAGATGCTCCGAGTCTGCTTAGAAACCCACCTAGAAGCTGCTGCGGGGTTTTCTGGAGAAACCGGGGTTGATTTTTGGAGGGGAACCAGTGCGAAGGTTGAGGGGGTGATGGAGGAACTGGCGTTGCTCTTCCACAAGCCGTTCCTTTCCGGCCGAGGGCCTCYGCGTGAGCCTGGCACAGCCCTCGGCCTCCGTGCGCCAGCGCTCCTGTTGCGATGGGCTTGTGTCCCGGGATCGACGGCCTCCAGGAGCGCCGAGCCCCCCTGGCGCGGCCGCTCTGCAGGGCGCAGGCTTGCTTTGTGTGAACCATCTTTGGGCTTTTGTTCTATTTTATTTCCTCAATCCATCAAGGTAAAACCGACCTCTGCTTTCCGTACTAAGCTCAAACCGCTTCGCTCAACATCTTGGTTTCGTTCCCCTCACTTCTTTCCTCCTCCTCCCGCTCCCTTCGCGGTCCCGTGGAAGGCCGGGTGCTTTGAGCGCGCTGACGGCCGCGTTCTCCCCCGCGCAGCCGTGGCGGCGGTGACGCCCGAGCGCAGCCCGCGGCCCACGTCGGCCCCCGCCATCGCGCAGAGCCACGGCGCCACCGCGCCGCCCGCCGCCGCGCCCCGCGAGGAGGCCGCCAGGACCGAGACCAAGCGCCACGACGTCCCCACGGAGAAGGCCAAGCCGGAGGCGGCCAAGGTACGGCCGAGCGGAGCGGCCTGGGGAGGGCCGCGCCGCCAGCGGCTCCTCCCGGGGTTCGCAGCCGGGTTTTTCTCCCCCGTCCAAGGGAAATCCCATCCCTGAGCGCAGCAAGCGAGGAAGGAGGAGGAGGTGCAGGCGAAGGCAGCGTTGCCATCGTTCCCATCGACCAGCTTAAAACTCACTGAAAACCCAGTGGGAATTGCATGGGTGGCTCTCCCATTGATGCCCGTTGATGTACACGTAGTTAAGCCAACAAAAACAGGCAAAATTATAGTTCCTACTACAGCACCCTTCGTATTCCACACATTTTTACCGGGCTTTGAAGGTCACGACAGGGTGCACACCTTCAAAAACAGTTTGTGAAGGTCTAGCTCTTCCCGGTGTTCCTGGAGCGATGCGGCTCTCCAGGGAGCTCTCCAGTTCATGCACTTTTTTCCCCAAATATTTCAAAGGTAAATATTTTTTTTTTCCCCAAGTATAGTTCTGGGGAAAGATTGGTTGTCAATTCAAACTGTCCAAATTCACCGTGTTCCTCAGATGTAGCTGTGTCACATTATCTAACACCAAATGATGCTTTTACCATTGCATTATTTGACAAATTTGGTGTTCCTGAGATACGAAATGCTTCAGTGGTCTGGGCTCTTTACTCATGGAGCATTAAGCTTAATTTTATAGTTAGGTCTCATCTCAGTGACGATGTGAAACCATAACATTTCTGGGGTCTGGACAAGCTTGGGGGTAATTTGACCACGTTGCCTTGGGTGGTGATTCCATTGCGGGATCCAGCTGCAAACGGAATGAGAAAAAGCCAGCCAAAAACGCTGTCGCGAGCCCCGGAGAGGCCCCCTTTGCCCCCCTGACAGGTCTCCAGGCTGAAGGGATCGTTTCCAAAGCGCCGTGGGACTAACGGGCTGTCCGCGAGAGCCGCGCTGGAGTTAACGGGGTGCACGAGGCTGCACGCTGGGGCTGGGGTGTCCGCCGCATGCTCGCCCAGCAGTTCAAAAGCAACTCGGTGCAGCTGCGTTTTGAAACTACCTTGTGTCTTGAAAGCCAGTCTACTAACAAGAAATGTTTTTACCGCTTTATTTCCCGAATGTAGGTGGGGAAAACGCACACTGAGGTCACCGTACCCACTGCGGATGGTGATCAGCCCCAGGTTTGTGCTGATAATTCAGTGAGGCTGCTCATGCCTATTTTTTTTTTAAGGTAATACAGTGAGGTTCAACATAATTAAATGAACCAACATTTTTCTTGTATCTTTTTTTTTTTTTTATCACTGCCAAACAGCAGCAGCCTGCAGAGAAAGAGGAAGAACTGATAAGAATGAGGAAGGTTAGACACTTTACCCTTTCACCAAACAATTTTGCCATATCATTCCTACATAWCCCTTTTAAAAAGACAGTGCTCCACTTTCTCCCTGTGCTTTGGGCTGGRCGCTTATTTATTCTTTTGAATCTGCAGGTGCCAATAATTTGGCTTCAAAGTGAACAGCTTTTTGTCCCATTCCCAGCTCTAAGAGTCTTCATGTTGGATAATGTGGAGAAATGGGCTTGGTTGGATGCACAAAATTCATCTTTGCTGCTCTGTAATAAATAGAGCTGAAATCCAAAGAAAGAGATATATTGTGCAATCCAGAAAAAACAAAAAAAAAAAAAAAAAAAAAAAAGCAAAAGAAAAAATCCCCAAATAATGCTTTTTTATGGAAAATAATGTTTTTTTAAAACAATGCTTTTTTCCCAAATAATGCTTTTTTTAAAACCTGGAGGCGTTGATGAAGTTGCAGGTGCTGCGGGGAGCGCGCGCGCTGGCTCGCAGGGACACAGAGCTGTTACTTTGTGCCAGGCTTCTGGGGTGCCGTTCCTCCTTGCCAAGAGCAGAGGATGCTGCAGGGGAAGCAAATAAATAAATAAATAAATAAATAAATAAATGGGCAAAAAGCCGATGAAATGCTGGGGAACTGTCTCTTTAAAGGCCTCGCTGCATCTGCCCGTTTTCCATGACCTTCCACATCCAGTGGTGACTCAGTGCCGGTGCTCTTGTGGCTCCATGGCCCATCCCACGTTGGCCCAGCGCTGCGCTCTAAACATTGCGTTGACTTTTTTTATTTGCCAATTTGTGAATTCCCGCAAGAACAACGTTTTAATTTTTTGTGCTTCTCTTCTTTCTTTTTTTTCCTTTTTTGTTGTTTTTGTTTCCCCCTTTCTTTCATTTTCACAGAAAAGATCAAAGAGGCTAGATGGTGAAAACATTTATATCAGGCATAGCAATTTAATGTTGGAGGTTTGTATGAACTCGACACTTTTTTCAGTTGCGTTTGCCTCGACCTTCTGCATTCTCTGCTGAACTTTTTCTTCCTCTTCTGCTGCTGCCTTTGGTTTTGCATGCTCTTGCATGACAGACTTTTTTTTATTAATTTAATACGCTTTTGCATGCTGGCAGTAAACATGCCTATCCGCAGGTATTCTTCCTTCTGCCTCTTTTGATTTTCATTCTTTCATACTGATCTAAAATATATGATTGGCAGAGCTGCGTGCTCAGCCTGGTCTGTCCTGAGACTCCTGGGCAGCAAGTTGCCTGCTCAGAGCGACCCAAACCCCATTTAAAACTTGTTCTTTGTTTGAAATGTGGGAGTTTTGCTGACAAAGCACTGGAAAATGTAGCTTCTAAAATATACAAACCATGCTAAGCTGCAGACAGAGGCATGAGGACGGCAGTGGAGGAGCAAGCTGGGGGGGGACTTGGTCCCCTGGTCCCCGAGCATCGTCTCAGGACAGACTGTGCCAATCCTATATTTGCACACCGTGCGCCCAAGACGTCTGTGGCTTCCGATCCTCTTGTCGCCGTGTGCTGTGGTTTCCCGGGAAGCTGCAGCGYCGGCAGCCGGCAGCGCTTCCCGCGGCGAGCGGCGCGGCCCTGGGAAGGGCACTATCGACCTGGCCTCCTGCTAACCGTCACTTTGGAAGTCTTGCAGCTCCGGGGGGGGGGGGTTTGGGCCTGATGCCGGTTTCAAGCAAGCCCATCCCCGCTCGCCAGCAGGAATCCGGCCGGGAAGACGGCGCCGTCCCTTCCCCTAGGCCGTCTCCGAYGCCTCCACCGGCCCCCACGGCTCCCCAAGGGCGTTTTCCCGTTGGCGCGGTGCCGGAGCGGGYGCCGAGCGGGCGCTTCTCTTGCAGGTGCTGCCGGCGCTCCCGGCGCCCGAGCACGCGGCCGCTGCCCCCAGCTCCCGGGAGCTSTCGCTGGTCTCTCCGGCGCCGTTTCCCGCTCCGCCCTGGGTGCCCTGCGCTCCGTGGGCTTTCCCGAAGGGCCAGACCCCGGGAGAGACGTCGCGCTTTGAGCTCCGCTCCTGCTTCCCTAACCRCCCCGCGGCTTTAGCCCCTCTGCCAACTTTCAGGCTGGACCTTGGCGGGGCCGTGGCAGGAGGACATGGTGGCCGGCCTCTCTTCTCCGAAGCTGAAGCAGTCGCAGGGCCTCGTGGCCTCTGTTTTCCGGGGCGTCCTCAGCGCTCTTTTCTGGGCTTTTTTCTTCTAACTCGCTGGCACTTGCCTTGTGCTTGCAGCTGGGACTCCCGCCAGGCTGTTTTTCCCCACAACTGTGCCAAAAAGAGCAAAAATGGTTCGGGAGGCCTTTGGGCCTCTGGCCTCGCACGCTGGAGGCTGCGGGGTCTGGCCGAGCTGCGGGATCGCGGGTGCTGGGAGGTCCTTTGGGGAGCCTTTTGCTTCCAGAAATAAAAGAAAACCTGCCTGCTCTCCTGTCTTATCAACAAGCTGCGTAACAACCGAAAACACAGAAAGAGTGAAGTTTGGCTGGGGTGCTTTTGCTAACTTGACTTCCCCACCCTCTCGTGGGGGATGTTGGCTTCTCCTTGGCACTGTCCAGAAAAGCTGGTTTTGGCTTCAGCCTCTTTCATGCAAAAGCTTTGATCTAAACAAAACTCCGCTTTGCTTGCGAGGAAAGGCTATTTTTAAATGATTTGGTTGAATGGGGCTGACTTGCCTTGAGGCCAGTGCGTTTAGATAGAGTGGGGCCAAAGATAATTCCTGGGAAAATGACAGAATAGGAATGAAGAGAGTCTGAGTAAAATCGAGGGAAAGTGTTTAAGCATTAGTGTAATTTATGGATTTCCCTTGAATGTTCAGGCGTGCAGAGGAGAGGAAAAAACAAAACCCCTCGCCTTAAAAGCCCCAAATCCCACCCAAACGGCGAGGCCTTGGCCATAAACCAGGCAGTCCTCTGTAGGGCCGAGCCTGGAGGTTGTCACCTCTCTGGCGCAGCCTGAGGTGCTGGCGGTGCGTCCCGAAGCGGCCGCCGCTGGCTCCGAGCTGGGGATAGCGGGCGAGAGCAGGCGGCCCCGGGGTGCAGGGCGCGCGGGCACCGGCAGCCGCCCCTTCACCCCGCTTTCCTTTGGTGCCAGGATCTGGATAAGACCCAGGAGGAGATAAAGAAGCACCACGCCAACATCAGCGAGCTCAAGAAGAACTTCATGGAGTCCGTCCCCGAGCCGCGGCCGAGCGAATGGGACAAGCGCTTGTCCGCCCACTCGCCCTTCCGCACCCTCAACGTCAACGGGCAGATTCCCGGCGGAGCGGACGGAGTGAGTACCACGGCAACTCGGCCTTGACACCTCTTAGGCTTTGGTTCGGGGTGTAGTCGACGTGATTTTGAGCAAATTCAGCGGTCTCCACAAGTACTGGTGCTTTACTGTTGGTTTCACAGAAGTATGGGAGGGGGGAATATAAGGTCAAGTTGTTCTCTGTAGGGTTTTGATGCTGTCGTTGAATTAACTCTTGTATTGGGATCTGCTAGTTCCTACCCAGCTGGGTGCTCTGTGAGGCTCTCAGAAAGACTCCTGTGGCTACCTTAGGCTTGTTTGTGCTTGATGGAAGCCCGTTCACAGAAGCATTCACCTTATTGCTGCTGATTCCCTAAAGAGACTAGTASTGAGGAGCCCCTGGTAATCAGTCCATTAAGCAGCGACTGTGATTTTCCTTGCAGCTGAGAAATGAAATTCCGGCTRCATGGAAGACAGGGGCAAAATCTCTCCCAGCTTAACCCCAGCTTCTCCCCTTCCTGCCCACAGCTCTGCAGATAAACTTGCTTTTAAGCCTCAAACCAGGGCAAGGGTGGTACTTTGTAAATGGAAATAATCTTGCTGTGGACGGAGAGTTCCCAGAATGGACACAAGAGGCTTTTGGTGCTCACGTTTGCTCCTGGATGGACTTCGCCGCTTGGTTGCCGAGCGTTAGTGGAAATTTTGCAGGGATTGTCCCAGCAGGACACAGCGGGGTGCTGGCGAGCCCTGCCCGGCGTAGCCTGCGGCGCACGGATGTGCAGGTGGAATCGAGCAGGGGCTCTGCGAGCCGCCGGCACCAGCTCCGGAACGACGTTGTGGGTTGGGTGTGAGGAAGCCGTGCCGTGGTGCCTGCTCGTGGGCTCCTCGGGGCCGGYGCCTCGCGCTGACCGGCTGCTTTGCCGTCCCCACCGAGGCCGCAGTGCTCGGCACCGCGCTGGCACTGCGCGCAGCTCCCGGTTTCCCTTTCTGGAAACTGCCAAGAGCTCTAGGTAGGACCTTTGAAACGGTCTTGCTCTGAGCCAGAGCTTGACACGCTCTGATGTGAACTTCCAAAATTACATCTTGACGATGTGAGAAGGAAAACACATCCAGAGAAGGAGGTTTTGCTTCACCTGCACATCAGTTTAGACTGCCTAAGGATGCTAACGCGTCATGTGAAATAGTCCTGTGTCTACAGGTGGTATCTTAAGGCTGTGGTGRTGACAGAGGGGTCAGGGCTGCGTTTCTGCTGTTCCTCTCTATTTTGTCGCAAGAAAACTGACCCTTGCACGCTTTGTGTGTCCAGGTCAAGAAAGTCACTGTGCTATCTTCCGAGAGACAGGTTGGTGGGCTTGAGGTAACGCTGCTGCTCTGATACGTGCTTCTGGACCAGGGTATTGCTCTTGCCATGGCACCAAGCAAAAACCCGACAGCAGCTGCTGGATGCTGGTTTTCTTTTGGCTCCATTGAGTAGTTTCATAGCGCACAGCCTCCAGCCCTAACACCTACCTTTGGACTCGTGGCACTGCTGCAGCTTTTGCAGCTTGCAGTTTGCTTATTTTGGGTGCATGGCCGGGTCGAAAAAGCTGCATGCAAGATGTAACCGTGTATTCGGAGAGAAAAGCAATTATGAAAGTTTAACTGTACCCTGTTCTTTTTATGTTGTCTTTCTTTCCGTTTTTGTTTTGATGATCATGTTACTCTTGCATCTTATCTTTTCTTTTGCTGCCCAGTCTCCGAGCTACTTTCTCCCTGATACTCATCACTTGGGGGTGTGCAAAGAACCAGTCCCAAAATACCGCACTGATCAGAGGAGATTAGCTCAGCTGAGAGAGCTCAGAGCCAAATTTTTCCTTTCGTAGGCCCGGGCGACTTTGCCCATGCCTGGCAAATGAAGGCATGGAGAAATCCTGCCTGGGTTRCACCATTTCCCACAGTCTTCCTCTTTCTTCAAGGAAAGTGCGGAAGCCCTTGCATGATCCTGTGTGATGTTTTCACTTGTTCTGGTTTTTACCTTCTTCAGACTCCAGAAGCAAATGTGCTGTCGTATGAAGCCGACTGCAGGAGGTTTTTAACACTGACATCAGACCTCTTCCACGCGCCGGGTTTCTAAGATGTCACATGTTTTTTTTTGCTCGTTAAAGTGAAGTTTTGAAAACAACTGAAATTTTGATACTATCACCGGGACTTTACAAAACAGTTTTGTATCTGCACTGCAGCCTAGATATCAAAAGTTACTTAACAAGCCCTGATTTTTAAGGGCAGGAGAGAATAGGAAGTTGGCACGGGCTGCGTTTTGTACGATGCCGTTTCTGTTTGTAATACGGCAAAATCAACCGTTTTCGCAACCATTCCAACTGCAAAACACAGTATTGGTTCTAAACGCTCAGTTTTCTTGGGAGGCAGCTGCAAAACACAYGTGATCATGATGCAGAAATTCCTGAGCTCTCTAGAGAGAAGAGAACCATATTTTGTAGCTCGGACAGGGATGCAATTTCACCTGCCAGAGCTTTGGTTCTTGAGAGCAGCTTGCTACTAAATTGAGAGCAAAACTCTCCTATCCCTTTGCACACCTCCAAGTCTCATTTTGGGCACTTTCCATCTGTCATTTTTGTTCATCTCTCTCTGTCTTTCTTGATCTTCTACCACGAAAGCAGACACAGGAACGTCCTCTGTTAGTACAGGATGAAGACAAACTAAAAAAGCAGGAGCTACCTACTGAGACAGCCTTTGCCTGGCCAGCAGATGAAGCAACTCTGCCAAAGGTTTCTATTCCAATTCCTGAAGAGCAGAAATCACTCAAAAAGTGTCAGCTGTACTCTAGTGTTTTTCCGTCTCCACGTATTCCCTTTATGATGTCCTTCCTTGTGATCGTAGCACTGACTGTTTGGTGGCTGCTCTTTCTCTGAGCGGGAGCAGGGTCCTATGGAAACCTCAAGACCAAATCTCCGAAATCTTGGCCGTAGCCTCTGCTGCATCCTCCTCGTGCTGGACTCTGGTCCGTTCTCCCGGGAACCGGAGCGTGGATCCCGCTGTTTTCCATTGCGTAGCTGCCGTCGGGGCCTGGCAGGAGTGGTGATGCATTATCAGATCCCTTTGGAAGTTTCCTCAGTGCTCTGTAAGGCAAATGGATTGCACAAACCGCGTGACCCATTGCAAAGGCTTCAGCTGTAAGAGGGCTGATGGACCTGTGTCCATGGGAGGTGTTTGGTTCTAAAGCTCCTGTCAGCTTCACACAGCAATTGCTCAAGACTTGCAAACCTCGCGCTTTTAAAGCTCGGCTATCCACAAGCAGAACATCTGAGAATGACCCAAAAGCCAGACGAGGCTTTACAGCAATGCACCAAATCCAATCCATAACCACTCCTTCCTTACGAAGCCAAGATTGGCATTTAAAGAAAACATACTCATCATCGATACTGCTGGTAGTGCTAACTTATAGATAGGGACAGGCAGCTCTTCCTTTTCCCAAGGCCKTTTGCAAAGCAGCAGCTTCCCTCGCACACCCTAGTACTCATTTTAAGGAGAAAATATGTGCAATTGCAGGAGAAAATCCATTGCAAGCAAGTATTTATTGTAAAGGCGAATGAATGCTCTCCTCAGAGCCAAGTGGGCTTGGTGCGCTTCGCTGCGCTTGTGTGATGGGCCGGGTCTAACCCGCAGCGTTAGGACCTGCTGCTCAGCACGCCTCCRTGGGCAGCGTGTCCACCTCCCTACCCCGGAGCTGCACCCGGCAGAGAAGAGTGTGCTGCGGGCGCCGTGCCCACCCTGCTGTCTGCTGCCACAAAGCGGGCGCACGTCGCTCGCCCTGGGCGCCACGCGGGCGCCCGCTGGTGCTCTSGGCGCTCTGCGCCCACGCCGGCGCTGCTCGGAAGCGCCAAGGTTTGCGAGGCAGAGGGGGCCTGGGGCTTTGTGTCTAAGGGGTTTCTTTTCTGTATATAAAAGTTTGGGCCTARGCTACATGAAGCACGTCTCTTTCGCTGGTAATACGCATTGTGTTGCTTTCTCCAGAGAACTGGGATGGAAACAGTTCCCTTGGAGAACAACCACTGGTGCCGTCGTAATGGGCAGCTGCTCCCCTGGCGTATAAGAGAAAGGAACTCAATTCCCCCCTGATTCCAGGGACTCAAGCATGTGGATATGTAGAAATGCACGTGTTCATATTCGCTTATAGATACGTATCTGTGTGAACAGTGTTACTTTAGGAAGCTAGAAAAAACAGGAATACTGGAAAAGACGTGAGACAAAAGCGATGTGTGCTGAGCTTGGCGTGTGCCGTCCGGTGGGAGGACGGCAGTAAATCAGGATGTACTTGGGCTGCGTCTCTTGCTCCCAGTGTCCAGGATCAGGCTCTCGAGGTGCTGCCTCAGAAATCTAGGTTGTTAGCGAAATCCTTGGCTTTAATCCCATGGGAACCTTTTGAATTTGCCCGCTTGCTCCACTTAGTTCACCGGTTTGTGCCTTTAGGACTGTGGTTTGGTGTGAGTGCTGATTTCCATGGCCAAGTACTCTTCCCTTGGGAATACACTGCCTTTAATACACAGTCTTCCTCCTGCAGCTGTGGAGACCACAAAAGCTGGTGAGTTATGGGGCTTCAACAGGGTCCAGCTACATTGATGTCCCCAGAAGGGACATTGGCAGTGCCACCCGTGAGCCAGCAGCACGAGGAGAGCCACTGGGAACATGAATCCACGAGCGGCTCAAGAGGGCTCAGCCTGAAATTTAGCAAGGTTTTGTCCTGAGTAAGTGGGATGGGGAGAGCCGGGAAGGAGGCGGCGGTGCCGGGCGCCGCAGGAGCTTGGGACACGTCGATTGCCGCCRTCAGCTCTTAGAGCAGGTGTGGTACAAACGGGACCGTTCCCTCGGGCTGTCCGTGCGCTTCCTGCCCGTGTTCCTGGGAGAGCTTTTCCTCCGGCACGCAGCCCTGCTCCCTTGAAAAGCCACTGCTCCGGTCGTGCCGCGATGCTGCCCCGCGGCGCCCTGCGCGGGTTATCGTGTGAGAACTTCCAAACGGGTCACAAGTATTTGCTTCCACAAGAGTGACTTCTGCAAAGCCGTGATCCCTGCAGCTCTGTCTCCCACATACCTAAAGGACCTGAAGCTTAAAGTCTTCACCCAGAGCAAAGTTTGGAACGTCGTGCTCAGGATATCTCATTGCAGAGAGATGAGAGATGCACCCTGCAATTCCACTCTTTGACTTACGAATTAGAACRGTCTCTCTTTTTTCTTTTCTTAATTTCTTAATTTATTTCTTMATTTATTTAAATCTTGAATAAGGCTGGTTATTGTCAGCCAACAAACTTTACATTCTGAGAATGCTCAGGAACATGTTGGGGATGTGCATATCCACCTGCACGAAGGGTGTAAAGAAAGGGAACAAACACTTTATATTTCTTCAATGAGTTTATCTGTGTCCATGCAGATGGATGGGATCCATTCTGATCTGCACAGGGAAAGGTTCTGGCTCGTGGGGAAGGGAAGGATCTGCAGAGGTGTCTCAACCGCTGGGTGAAAGCCGTGGTGGAGCCTGCAGCAATGCGGTCCCTCTTTCTTGCCCCGTGGCAGTCGGAATAGGGTCTCATTCTGTGGTCCATTCGTGTATTTTGCCGGGCTGGTTGCTTCCCGGTTTCATTGCTTTTGCTTGATGCTGACTCCAGGTGCAGAATGGAAGCAAGTTGCCAGAGTTGCTGGCGTCGCRCGCGTGCAGAGCTGGGGTTCATCCGCTGTGGCTTGGTTTAAGGGCAGAGATCTCAGGGTTTCTATAACCTAATGAGTCTGCTTTGCTCCCTACTTCTTCCTCAGGAACAAACATGCTGCAAAGTGCAGACCAACCGTGTGGGCTCCTGCCCTGGCACCTCCACTAGCTCCTACCTGACGTAAGGACAATATACCTTATCCATGCCCAGGATAATTCCAGCCTGCTGCACTGACAGCGGGCGTTGGAGAACCACATTATCCCATCCGAAGGGAAGCTGGAGATGTCTGCAGCTATAACTCCATCCGTGAGCTTATACTCTTGATTTTGAGTTTCATGAGTTTATGGCTTTCCATGAGAAATCCTGACTGTTCAGCGCTGCAGGAAATGGTATTTCAGGGACACGAATGTGTCTGTCACTCAGCTTCCTGAAGACTGCCACAGTCTCGATGGTAATTGGACTTCTGTGGTCTACAAACTAAGCTCTGCTGCAGTGAGGCTCGCGTGTGGACCCAGTAGAAGGGTCTTCTACAGGGTCCCRCCAGGTCCGGGCAACTTGGTGTCTGGCTCTGCACTTCCTATTCCGAATCTTCTCCTGCCGACATCCGCTTTTCCAATTCCCCCATAACAGCAGAATAGCTTTGTGGGCTTTGGTGCTCTCAGAAAAGGTAGCCCTGAGTATTTTGAAGCTGCAAACACAGTGATTCCTTGAAAGTCAAGCTAGCCTCCAAGTTGCATTGAGTGTTGGGTTCTCTCCATGAGGGTTGTTGGTGACATTCAAGAAATACGTGCTAGCATTAACAAAACCATGGGTTTTAATAATGGGAACAGGTAAATCAGGGTAGACAGCTGGAGTTGTCTGCATTGGCATCACTCCTTTGGCCAGTGAGCTAAGGGGAACCGAGGGCTCTCTAGCAGAGCGGTTAGTTAAGGACGCTAAAGCCTAAGGACACTTTCCAAGGAGCTCAGAGGTTGTTACTGCTTCGTGTAGAACCTCTTTTTGTCTTTGTGGTGCCACTGGCGTAGGAGAATCAGGCAGTAGCATTTTGTGTCCGGTTTGCCTTTTTCTTGGTTTCTAAGGCTGGAGGAAGAACTAGCAGGCTTTGGGTGAAGGCTTCTTTAGCGGCCTGGGTTTGTGCCCTGCTGTGTTTGTGCTCTTCTGGCAGTGGTACACAGTCTCACTGGACTAAAAAATACTTTCTCTTTTACCTAAAACGCTCTCTTTTGGAACACTTTTTTGGTTTTGTATTTTTTTCTCAGATTTTTCTTTGTAAATATGTACATTTATCATTAATAAATGTTACTGCAAATCAGATTCCTCTGCTGCTGCTGCTTCTTAACACCTACTAAAAACCCTCTTAACACTTCGGTGTCCCCGGAGAGCAGGAGCGCTGCAGGTGACGTGTCCCAGCGTGAGCTCCCTCCTGCTCTGGGACAGTCCCACACCTGCAGTAACGGTACGAGTTTAACAGCRGAGGCCGTGCAAGGAGACCTTGCCAACGCTCCACACATTAACTCCGCTGGTTTTATCCCAGCTTTCCAGGAGATTTTTTGCTTTTCGCTCTTCCTTTGGCCTCTTGGCTGTTGTCTGGTGTTGGGCGAAGCCGCTGTGGCTGCGGCTGTCCCGGGGGAGCCCGGGATCCCCTCCCAAAGGCAGCGAGCGGAATGCTGCAGCCCTTGCAAGCCGCTCGCCCCGGCAGCGCTCCTGCTCCGCGTGCCGAGGCCCTGGAGCAGCTCTTCCCATGGGAGGAATCCGGAGTGAGAAATGCTCAGCTTCATGCTCTGCACCTGAAGGGACCTGGCAAGTTCTTGGCTTTTTAACTTCTCTCTTTAAGGCAAGGAAGCTTTATAAGGGGCAGCAGCTATGGGCACGTCTGCGGGTGTCTGTTTTCTGCTTTGTGCTACTTTTCACTCGAGGGCTTGGAGAGCCGTGAGACGGGAGCGCTCGTCGGGTGATCCGGGGAGCTCTTGCTGGTGAGTGTGGTCCAGCATGATCCCTCGTGCCTCCGCAGGCGCTCACCCCGAGCCGGGTGGCTTTGTGCATCGGGGATAACCTAATAACAGGAGGCAGCGCCTCTGCGCCCCTGCTCCGCCGAGCAAGCGGTGCTTGGAGGCACTAGCCCGCCAGAGGCAGCTGATCCAGTTAATTGTRGAGGTCCTTAAGTCCCGTGCGGGGTTGGGGACCCGCTTGGGATGAGGGCAAATTGGTGGGGGGAGAGGCAGCAGCCTGCCAGCACTGCCGGCAAACCTGCTTTTGGACAGAAACACTTCAAGAAAGGAAAAGTCCTGTCGCTATCTAGCATCAGGTGCACAACCCTGTTATTAATTTATCCCCCGCTTTAAATTTGTGGCACTGCTCTGTGATTCTGCTGCATCCGCACGCTGCTCTGGCCCACCGCGCGAGCGGAGGCCGGGCTTGGCCTCACACCCTGCGAGCAGAGGCCAGCTTGGCCTCACACCCCGCGAGCGGAGGCTGGGCTTGGCCTCACACCCCGCGAGTGGAGGCTGGGCTTGGCCTCGCGCCCCGCGAGTGGAGACCAGCTTGGCCTCACACCCCGAGCGGAGGCCGGGCTTGGCCTCGCACCCCACGAGTGGAGGCCAGGCTTGACCTCGCACCTCCCAAGCGGAGGCCGAGCTTGGCCTTGCACACCCCGAGCGGAGGCCGAGCTTGGCCTTTGCAGTGCAGGCCCCCCAGCTTGCTCCGCTCGGGACTCTGCAGCACCTGAGGCCCCACGGGAGGATCGCTTGGGCACTGGCAAATTCAAAACAAAATCTTGATAAGATCAGAGCATCCAAATTCTTTTTTTTTTCCTTGCGTAAAAAAGACCATCTCTTCTAACCTAGTTGCAGAGTAGGTTTTGAAATACAGGAAGAAGCACTGCTGTAGTATAAAAAAATAGGTACATAAATAGATAATTATAGAGAGAAAGCAATAGCTCGTAATCAGTCTGATTCCTTAAAGGTGGAATAGGGCGGCAGGACAAAAAGTGCTCAGTTGATCTTATCAGGATTTCATTCTGTCTTTATAGTTTGCATGTGTGTTGCCACACCGCTGAAAGCCAGCACATGTACAGCCTAGACTTTCCCCCAGCTTCCCTGTTCCTTTATGCTTTCAGCATGCAAGATGCTTCCAAGTGCTTTATTTTTATTTATTTTTTGTATACGAGAGGCAGCTGGGAAGTTATTTTTTACCGTACACAAATGTTTGTCTGCTCAATAGATCTCTGTTTGTGTAGCAGCTTAATCTGCTTTGTTTTATCTGTGTATTTCATTCTCCCTCTTGGGCAGGGCAATGCCACAGCTGGCACGTAAGGAGATCCCGCTTCCAAAGCACTTTCCATTAAAGTGCAGAAGATACCCCGCTTCTTCCCCAAATCCCATGATTAATTTGCAAGCTTTGACATATATAATTAAGGAGAGCTCGGTGTATCGCCAGYGTACCAATCCGGGCTTAAAACYGAGATTAAGCCGCGGGCACTGGAYGCTGATAGCCTCAGTACGTACTCCRTTTTGTGCAACGCTGACGTAGAGTCTCTTGCATTAGATCCACACGTTTTTTGCAGGAGCACACATGGAAGTGGTCTGCAATCGGAATAAGGTCTCCATATGTCTGCGATCCAACCTGATCCCGGGGCAAATTGCWGCCCCTTTGCTCAGGTTGCA
Source organism: Nothoprocta perdicaria (assembly GCF_003342845.1). Classification (NCBI taxonomy): domain Eukaryota; kingdom Metazoa; phylum Chordata; class Aves; order Tinamiformes; family Tinamidae; genus Nothoprocta; species Nothoprocta perdicaria. The sequence continues at coordinate 4,511,753 of NW_020455566.1, forward strand.
TGCCTTTTCCTGAAGCAATATCCAGGGAATTTCAGATGAAGAATTTTGTGGGTAATCTGACCGTGGCATCTCGAAGCCAGGAATTGGACACRACCTGGACAAGAAGTCTGGGAGAGTTTCGGTCTGGTGGCGTCCCTGAGGTCCCCAACGTAGCTGGGGTCTCTTCTTTGGCAAGAGGAAAGTGCAGGTTCTTTCACATGCCCCGACTGCACCATGYTTGGCAGCTGCTTTTAATTCAGGAGCCTCTTGGGAGTCGCAGCAGTGGATTTGGATACGAACCCCGTGCTTATTCTCACAATAACTTCAGTGTCGCCTCTGCAACTTTATGCAGACCTGGCTTTGGGATCTTCCCAGAGGCTGCTGCAGGAAGCAAAGGTCTTGGAGTGGCGTCCCCGGCTGCTGGGACGTGGGCTCCCGGCACCGTCGTGCGCAGGAATTCGGGGCTCCCTCCCTTCATCTCCATGTGCAAATGGAAAGCACCGAGCAGAACATGGGCAGCGGTCCAGACGCGGCTCTCGTGCATGGTTTTGGCATCGGGTTTTGTTGCACGCTGCATCCCACATGTGCCCGCTCGCTGCACTGAAATGCCTGCTGAGCTTCCAAACTKGGCAAAAATGGCAGGTTTTGGTTAAAGTAGGGAGAGTCATCATATTRTTAACTCCTCAGACCTTCAGCACAGGGATTACTGATCTGGAGTGGAGGCTGCGCTCGCTAAACCACGGGAGACGCTGCCCAGCACAGAGGTTTCCCAGCTCCGAAGCGTTCAAATCCCCCGCCCTGGCTCCGATTCCTGGCGCTGTGACATGTCCTGCGGGACCAGTGTTGTTTTGTCTTGATGCTCCATGACCTCCTGCTCTTCCTAACTCTTCTCTTTCTCTCTCTCTGGCCTTTTTTTTTTTGTGTATTCGTTTCTTTTTAGAGTATGAGTGACTTTCTCTCCAGAGAGGAGGTGCCCGAGAGGAGCGGTGCGGCCCCTGCCTTTGAAGGGGCGGGCGCAAGGCGGGTGGTAGCTCTTAGTGACACCCAGCTGTCACCTGCCCCCGAGCCTGCTCCGAGCCGTCACTTTGGTGCATCCCCCGTCTGCGGCGAGGAGGAGGAGGAGGAGGAGGAGGCGGCTGCTTCCAGCCTCCCCGGGCGTGCGGAGGAGCCGAGCCGGGAGCCGGCGGGTGACACCGCTGCGGAAAGGCCAGCGGAGCCGGAGTCCCCGGCGGTGCCGCAGGCGGGCACGGAGCCCGTGCAGGCTCCCGGCTCCCAGCCTCCTCCCGGGCTGCCCGCGCTCATTCGCTGCTTCCAGGTAGTGAGCCGGCCCGCGCGCTCCCGCCACCCCGGCTTGGCTGCGGAGCGGCCGCGGCGCCGGTGCCGCGAGCGGAGCGGAGCGGAGCGCTCAGCGCCGCCCCTCCTGCCCCCCGCGCGGGGAGGCTGCCCTTCGCCTTGCCCTTCGCCTCGCCTGCTTCCCTTTCCCTGGATTTTAACTGCCTACGGGCACGGCGCTGTCCGCTTGCCCTGCTAATCCCCTGCTYGGTGGCAGGTTTTGGGGGAAGGTGAGCCGAAATGGAGCAATCTGGGAGAACTTTGCGGGTCTGACCTAATTCCGGCTTGCTCTGGATGATTTCCCAGGTGGTGGAACCGCTGATTGTTTTTTTTCTTCCCCTCCATGATTCTCCTCCAAGATGTTTCCGTTTTGTCTGACATTGATTTAATAAAAGTTGAAGGCTGAGGATTTTATGAGGGTTTTCACACGTGGATGGAGGGGCTCCACTTGTAGTTGGGAAAAAGCCTCTCCCGGCTGCAGTTAACTCTACTTATCCAGATCCTGGTAATCCTGCCGTACCAGTAAATGCAGGTCATCTTCTACTGGCAGCTCTCARTGAGCTTCTCGTGATGAGAGGGTTAACGGTGAGCAGGGACAGCTTCTTCAGGGTGTTCTGGCACCGCATCTAAGCCCTGGACGCTGTTGTTGGTCTGACTTCAGGCCGCGGGGTTTGGGAAGATCTGGAGGATTTCCTCCCTTTCCTTAATCCCCGTGCTGGATCTTTGACCTCGGCGACGCGTGTCGCCCCGAGGCTTAAACGCAGAGCGCGCCGGCTGCCCCGGCCTCCCTGGGTGCTTTTATCAGATCAGTGTCAGATCATTTGCCAGCAACGCAGTTGTTGGCGACCAGGGCTAATTGGGGGCTTGCTGAGATGTTTTTCTTTTTCAACCCGTTTCGCAGCCACCGCTAGTGAAGACGCAGACAGTCACCATCTCGGACGTGTCCAACGCTGTGAAAAGCGAAATCCCCACGAAGGAAGTCCCCATCGTTCACACGGAGACRAAGACCATCACCTACGAAGCCGCACAGGTAAGGTGTGTTAACGATTCCTTTTCCAGGGGCTTAAGTAAGCTCAGCCAAACACAAGTGCATCCTGGTTTCTAAATCTTCAGGAGGAGACAGCGGTGCCAGCTGCTCCTGTCTGCTTTTTTCGAGCCTTTCAAGTCACAGCACAAACGTGAACAAATGCTGGGGACGGGATTTGCAGGTGCAGCTGATATTTTTAGGATAGCAGTGCTTTTAATATCCCCAAAGCACAATTACTTTTGCAAGGTGTGTGTGCAAACAGGATTTACATGCAGCCACTGGTGGCTTTGGGATATGGATTAGACCATGCAGTGTTAACCTGGTTTGCAACTATAAATTAAAGTGTTATAGTGGAGCAAAGCTGGCATATGCAGGTAAGGCTTCATGGCTGAGGTTAAAATTAATCTTTGATCTAGAATCAGGTTTTATTTACATATTGGAGAATTTGCATAAAACAGGGCTGGGAAAGCAGGGTTTCATTCGAGCCAGCTGCAAGCTCTTTGGAAGCATCCAGCTCTCTTGGGGTGCCTCGAGGAGCATCCATCTTCAGCAGGTGGATCCCCAAATCATGCCCAAAAGCTTCCAAACTGTAACATGGAGAAAAATACGGCACTGATCCCATTTTCCTGCTCCTGTCCACACGGCATGCGGAGATTGAGGGCCACGTTTTGTCTCTCCCGTAGACGGATGGCGGCAACGGAGACCTGGATCCCGGCATCCTGCTGACTGCTCAGACCATCACCTCCGAAACCACGAGCAGCACCACCACCACGCAGATCACCAAGGTGGGCACCCTGCCGACCCACAGGGCTTGCGCCGGTGCTCTGCGACGCGCCTGCTGCAATCCCTGGGATGGCCATTTCCCCTTTGCTTCCTAACCTTTCTTGGCTCTGCTGAAGGAAATTCCAAGGTCTCCCTTGGAAATCGCCATCACGCAGGCTCATCTTGGTCTAGCCTGTTCAAAATAGTTGTTTTAATTTGAAAGAGAAAGTCAAAGCTGCACATGAAGCAGAAGTGTAATTTAGTTCAGGATTATAATATAGTCTTTAATTCTGTAATTATTGCCCATCAAAGTGTGGTAATTAGCAAACGTGGTTATGGGTTTGCTCTCAAGATGACTTCCCCGTGCATATGGAATAGGCTGGGGGAGGTTGAAGGCCAAGCTGAGCAATAGAAGAAAGCTGAAATCCCATAACCTTCAAAATAATGTAATTTGTAGTGGAAATAAAGCCTGAGGGGCCCGGATTTGCCCATGGTGAATTAAGACCAACATCACTTTTCCCCTTTGCACCAGACTGTAAAAGGTGGCATTTCGGAGACGCGGATTGAAAAGCGGATCGTCATCACAGGAGATGCGGATGTCGACCACGACCAGGTGAGGGTTTGGGTCAGTGCCAACAAACCGGGCAGCAACCTGCCTTGGCAAAGATGTACCCGGGAAACAACCTGGGCAAGTTCTGTTGGGCTGGAAGTAAAACCTCGTGCGTTATGGAAAATGTGATTCTGCTCCCTGCTAATATTCATCTGCAGATGGGAGTCAGCCTCAGTTTAGATTTATGTCCAAAAGAAGTGGCAGGGCTTCCCAGGGATGGGGCAGTTGCGTTGGTTACATATTACTAATTTTCTGACTTTTTGATCTGCATGTGCCTAATGCATTTCAGTAATAAATTCCCTTTTCACAGTGTGCAGCTATATAGCTGGGCCAGCATAGTTTAATTCTCCCCTGACACTAGTATTAGCAACAAAGTCCCGATTCCAGAATTGGTTTGGACAAATCCAATTTTTGAAAAATGTGAAAAGAAAACATATAAAAGTATTTCTTGACAGCTGGATGACCTGCAGTTAACTTTGAAGCAACGTTGCTGCACTATCATGCCAGAAATCATTTCCTACCCCTCAGCACAGACAGTATTTACCAGCAGGGTAGAAAGGAGGGACCTGCAGCAAGTCCCACAGTTTTTATGTGAAAACCTTTCTGACGAGTCAGCTTCTCTGGCCTCTAAGCTTGTGTGTTGGAAGGGACGGTTGTGTCACTGGAGAATCCTACTTGGAGTTTCATTTTAGTCGCAGCTATCATGAACCTGGGGTTTATTTGTGAGAGAAGAACCGCCTTACTAATTCTGACGGAAAATGTCTGAGAAGACACTTGAAATGTGCTTGCCACACTTGCTGGAGCAGTGAGCAGGGTTTCCTGCATAAGCCTAATTGCTCTCATCCATCTTACAGTTTTTACAGCGAGCAAGCGCTCGCAGCCTGGCTCCTTAAGCAGGAACCTGGGCTTCCTTCCAGCTGGAGACCTTTCCCTTGGCCTTTCCTCTCCCCTGGGGCAAAAGGAGGCTCGTGGTGCCCTGAGGAGCCTCCCTCAGGCCCAGCTCTCAAACGGGCTCTCTTCCAGGTCCTGGCGCAGGCCATAAAAGCAGCGAAGGAGCAGCACCCGGACATGTCGGTGACCAAGGTGGTCGTGCACCAGGAGACGGAGATCGCCGAGGAGTAGCGGGGCTGCGTAAGTGGGGAGCGGACGGGGGGGCCCGCGAGCCCCGCGCCCCCTCGAGCGGGTCGTGTCACAGAGAGTGGCCAGAAGGAAAGACCGCTCTGCGGGTTATGGGTTCGACCCTCTGCTAATTCAAGGGGCTTCCACCTCTAATTCAGTGGCACACTTGGTCTAACGGTTTGAGGACTTGCAACACTTGGCCTTAGGCTGGAAAGTGGCCCTTGAGGGAACAGAGGAGGGTTTGAGTTGGGACAGATGCCCGGCTGCAACTCTGAGCCTCGGTTCCCGTGTGCCAGAACCGATAGCTCATCTTCCCTCCCATTTCTCACATGATTTTGAGGATAAGGGAAGCAGTTTCCTCTTTTTCATTGAAAGTCGGTGCTTATAGTGTGGCCTGTTCCTCTCTTTCCAGGACATGTTCCTTCCAGACAGAGCACGGCGGGGGAAGAAACCCAGCAAACCTACAGAGAAACTACCTGGAGCACCAAGACCTCAGCTTCGCCGGACGTACACTCAGCCGCTGAGCACTCATATCACGTAGTGGGAGTTGCGCTTTGACATTTTACTTGGGATTTTCCAGACTCCAATGGATCCTCTTGGATATAGTTTTTTTGTTGTTGTTTTTTATATATATATATATATATATATATAGTGACAAACAGTATGCCATATTTCTAACTGTACTGAACATTTTTTACAGGTTTTCAATTTTGCATTCCCTCTGCCGCAGTAGCCTCCTCAGCCAGGGCCCGCCCCGTCTCACAGGGCCCAAGGGGGCCGGGTTTTTTCTCCTTTCCCAAGTCTTTTCCCCCGCCGCCCGGTCGGGCGCAGCGGCGTTAACCCCCCGCGGGCACGCGCGCAGCGCAGACTTCACGCAGCAGAAGCTGCCGCCGGGTCCTTCTGCCGCAAGAGACGTTTTCAAGAGTCAGATTGAGTTTGTGCAGCGTTTTTTTGCCCTTTGCTTATTTTAGGACCTTGGCGACTCCGGAAGCGCTACCCGTAGGCTGAATTTCCTCAGGGTTTCAGCCCGGCGCTGTTTGATCATAGTAGAGTTGGGTGGCCTAAGCATATCCCCCCCATCCTAATAGTCGACTTAGGTTTAAGGACTACTGGAAGTTGCTTGAGTATCTGATACTGTGAATTGTAGAGCTTTAAGAGAGCTGCGCTAGGGCCCCGCGCCTTCTCCCGCGTAGCTCTGCCCCCTGCTCCCTCCCTGTTCGTGTTTCTTAGATGCCATTAAATTAAAACGCCCTTAGAAGTGTGTGTTGAAGATGTGTTGACTCTGGATGCTATTAAGGTAGGCATATGCCGCATTCACAGTAACCGACTATTTTTTTTTCAGTGTCATAGTTTTTCCACTTGTTTGTGTTCTTGAGTTTTAAATAAGTTTTTTAAGTCACTTTTTTCCCCCCGTCTCCTCTCAGTGCTATTTAAAGCCAAACACATTACCCACATATCAGGACAAAGGTGTTGTAACCTACTCTCGTTTACTTTAAAACCCCTCTAGACGATCCCTCTGCGACGTGGAGGCTGCTTTGGGGGAGGCCGGACGCGACACCTTGGTTGGTGGCGAGTTGTGCTCGCTGCGGTACCGTCGGCTTCTTGCCAAATGCAGACCTGCCTCTTCCAACGCTGCTTTGGGGGCTCCTGTTTTGGCCTGGTGGCCGCCCCGCTGGGATGACAGACCAGGGCTGGAGCAGCTGCAGCTTCAGGCTTAGCTTCCAGACCGCCTACAAATGACTTTTTAACCAGCACCTGATGCACCGCTTGCTTGTGCAATTGCAACGACTGGAGCATCTGCACGTTTATGGCCTCCCCTTGCAGTCACTCCTCAAGCATCTTTTAAGAGGAGCCTGCAGCTGGCTGGAGAGGACCCTAAAACTCCCCCATTCTCCCCATTGCATCATGACCTGGGTTCTCCTCCGCCTCTTCCTTGCTGCTGCTTCTGGAGTTCAGCTTGTGTCCAGGTTTCTCCTTCCAGCAGGTTGCGCTTTATTTTTGTTTCTTTGGGATTCCTTTAAAAAAAAAAAAAAATTAAAGCTGTGTTGCGAGTCTGCCCAGACACCTGCGAACTCTTAAACAGGACTTTGAGGTTGTGGTTTGTACGTGGTGTGGCACGCAGGGAGCCCGGGCACGGGGCCTTGCCCTCGAGGGCGCGAAGCAGACGGCAGTAGAAGTTCCCTGCGATTTTTCAGGTTTGAGCAGCGTGTTTCCGAGGCCACCGGGCTCAGCTCCAGCCGCAGGCACTGGCTTTTTAGCCAGAAACAGTCTTTGACTTAACCTTGCGCAGCCTCTCCGATTCGAGCGTGGTTTGAGTGAAGCTCTGGGCGCCGGTTGGAGACGCCCAGTTTTGCTTTCCGCGCCCGGCTCCCGCGGGCGCCGCGGGGACCCCGGCCGCTGCTCGCCACCAGAGCAGAGCTCCCGGGTCCCGCTCATCTCCCCCGAGCCCCTTCCCTTCCGCTCGCCCTCCGCCGCCTCCCCGGGTGCCTCTTGCCTTAAGCGAGCGGCGCGCTGAGCACCTGCCCGGTGACGTCCTGCGCTGGGAGGGATCTTTGGCCGCTTGGTTCTTCCTTGTGTTCCTGCCCTGTAGCAGCTAATTCGTCTGAAAACGGGCACGCAGGGTAGTTGTTTCCCAGGATATTCTTTTTACCTTTAGCAAGTAATTACCCTAATGTGATGAATTCAGTTTCTCCATAGCACTTAAAGGCGCTTGGTGGCCCCAAGACAGAGGGGAGCGCATTGCTCCGGTAGCGCACTCCTCCCAGTGCCATCAGGTGTCCCGGGGACCGAGGGGGTTGGAAAGAGCCAAACATCCCCCTCAACATAGATGTCCTAGGGCTTGGAAAGGTGTTGGCTCGAGAGGCGGTTCCTTCTTAAGGGATCACAGAATAAATAATTCTAATTCTATTTTTTTTTTTTTTTGGCTGGATTTTGGATGACCATCTCCATGTCTTGCTTAATTTCTTGCTTTTATTTCAAGCAACTCGGAGTGCAGTCGCTCCCCTGGGCGATTCCCCCCATCCCGTAGCTTTCCCCGTGTCTGCCCACACGGCGTGGGGGAGGATTCCAGCCCTCTGGAGCCTCTCCAGCAGCCGGGCGGTGCATACGGAGCTGGAAAAACCCGCAGCGGCAGCCGGGGAAGAAGATGGAGGAGCTTCCTGCAGCACCAGCCTCCAAAACCCCTAAGTAGCTTCTTGCATCCTCGCGCAGCGCCGCGGTGGGGCCGCCCCGTGCCCTTCCTCCTGCCCAAACCCACCTCTCGGCGCGTTCCCGATTCCTGGAGGCAAAGCGACTCTAAAAGCCCTATTTATATGAATGTTCCCAGCTCTTCCCAGTCCACAAATTCACCTAGAGACTGTCTCGATTGTATAATAGACATTATATGGAAGCTATTTATATATGAATGAATGTTTTTATAGAGAGGGAGGCAAGGAGCTCGTGGTCCAGGAAGCGCCGGGCATCACCGCTGCATTGGCGAGGGACGGGCTGGGTTCTGGTTTTCATAAACTGTGGTTTGCCCATTTCCTAATTGTGCAATGCCCTTAAGAGGCGATAGTGGCCCCGACCTTAGAGATCCAACTTGTATTTAAAAAAAAAAAAACAAAACTTTTTTAGGTGAGAATACAAAGGAGCTTTGTAAAAATTTTTTAAGGCAATTGTGAACTGTCTAGGCTAGTCCTTTCCACTCCTTATCAAAATAGGAACTTTTCAAGAGAGAAGAATTGGCAAATCCTTATAGAGCGAGTAGCAAGCGGCGGGAGCTGGTCTTTTGGACTTCCATAGCAAAGCAAAGGGAAAGTTGCTGTAGCAGTTAGACAGACGTAAGTGTTCTGTATTGCTTCCTGTATTGCATTTTTCCAATAAATTTTCAAATAAAACCCATCGTCCCGGCTCCAAAGCCTCTCACTCTGCACTGGCCACCGATCTGCTGGGGAGGAGCTGCCCCGAAGCAGCAAGGGGAAGCTCTGGATTTCTTTAGTGGCCCTGTTCAAGGCACGTCAGTCCCGGGGCTGCTGGAAGGACGCAGAGGGATGGGGACGTGGGACCCGCGGCCGTGCCCGGGGGTGCCCCAGCTGCCCTGCCTCCCGCTGCCACCCGTAGATTTGGGTGGGAAGCAGATAGCCCACCCGTCCAGCTCCAACACCCTGTTCCAGCACTCGGGGGAATTGGCCCCAATGGGACAAACTGCCCCTCCAAGCCGGAGGCCGAGGCCCCCTTTCCTTTTCCACCTCCCAAGCCACAGTGCTGGGAAAAGGCTCCGCTCGATGCGTTTTTCCCAGGTGCCGAATGCAACGCGCCGCCGCTGCCAGGCCTCGTGTCAGCCCCGCCAGGGCTGGCAGCTCCGTTGGAGAACAAGGTGAATTTACAGCGCTGACAACATTTAATGAGAGGCGGCAACGTGGGCCAAGCGTCCCGTCCCCGGGGGCACGGACGGGCTGCTCTGGGGCGCGGGGACGCCCTGGCTCGCACGCCGGGACATGGATCCCAGCGCTGGATCCCAGCCCCTCGAGCGGCCCCTCCGGCCATCCCGGCACAGCACCCGTGCAAGGAGATTCCCAGCAGGGAGCTTTGCCGGAGCTTTGCCCGGGCGCCTGGGGAGCTTCGCGCCCCTCGCTGCTGCCCCTTGCTGCTTTCCAATGTGTCCCCTAAAATAAAGCTTTTTTCTCCCTCTGACTCCCTTTTTGGGGGCCAGTGCGGACCCTGGGAGCTCTCATGCTGGATGTCGGCAGAGAGGGATGTTTTCCATCCTCTGGCATGGACCAATGGCCAAGAAAATCCCCGTTCTGCCGCGGGGCTGATCTCAAGCTGTGACCTTGCTGCAAGCAAGTGCAAATTGCCCTGGGCCTTGGCTGCTTCCTGAGCAGGATGAGGGAGAAAAGTGCTGCTCTCCAAGGTTTGGCCTTTTATACTGGGAAAAAGGTGGGATTTGCATAGGAATTGGCATGGAGGAGGCAGGTTTGGCCCCGGGATGAGCTGCTGGATGTGGCAGGACTTTGTCCCTGCAAAAGACTCTGGTCCTGTTGAAGACGCCCCTTGCATCAGCCCTGGGAAACAGCGCAGCAGCTCGTGATAGAAATGCAATGGAAAAAAAAAAAAAGGAGAAAAAAAAAAAGAATCATGCCAAGTGGTCAAACTTGAAGAAATCATGTTGTGGAAAACACTGATTCTTCTAAAAACAGTGCAGAGCACTTTTGTTTCCCGTGGGCTTTTGAACCTGACGCTTCCCATGGCGGGAGCCAAGGGCAGTGATGAAGGGGGGCTGAGGAGCCGGGTGAGCGGCACGGCTCGGGCTCCGTCCCCTGGCACGTGCCATCCCAGCAGCAGCTCCAGGGGCCCTGGGGCTTCCTGGCCAGAGCCCCAGGCCTCGGCAAAGCGCTCGCATTGAGGGTGCCCTGTGGAGGTGACGCACTGGCCCGCAAGGAGCCAGCGCCTCTGCTCAGCCCGAAGCTAATCGTACAAGTTCAATCACTTAAACATTCCCCCTGCACTATCGTTCTTGGCACTTAAGCATTTCTGGGCACGCTCAGGGACATGGGAAGTAGCACATCCCCACTGCGCCCATGGCCCTGAAGAGTGCTCGCCCCATTTATTCAGAGAGAAGTTTCTCACTTGGCAGCACGTCAAGGCACAAGCCAAGCCTGAAGCCAGGAGATGCTCTCAGGAGTCCCTTGGGGCACCTAAGCCGGTCATGTCCCCGCAAAGGGCTCCTGAGGGCCTTGATGTGACAAGGAGATGCTCTTCACTAAGAGGGATTTTGGTGACATGGCTGCTACAGAAGAGTGAGGACCTGGAGAAGGTACAAGTTGTCCCTCTGATGCACACTGCACAGCCACAAGCCAGGTTCTCAGTCCATGATGCACCTGCACACAACACCCAGCCTGTGCATCCCAGGGACCAACCCACCTCCCAGAGGAGGATACCAAGAGACATAACCTGCTCTGAGCTGCCCTGTGGTGACTCGTGGGGACAGTAGCACCTTCCTAAGCCCTAAGATGTTGTGGGGAAGAGCAGGAAGGAAACTCAAGTCCCCTCAACTCTGATGGCCCCCAGGTGACAGGCTCCCCGGAGCTCCCCAGCCAGTTGTTGAGCAGCAAGGCTATGTGCCCACCTGCATCTCCACAGCAAGAACAAGCCTTGTGCCCCCCGGCCCTCAGCTGCTCTTCCAGGTGTGCAGAGACCGCTAAGGTAGTGCTCTTACACACTGACTAAGCTCCACAAGCAGCTGCAGCTCTCTCCAGAAACAGCTGAGACCTCTAGGTATCTTCCCAACCTGAACGGAGATGGAGGCAGCTAGGCCTTGGAGAACTACAAAACCCAGGAATTTGGTTCTGACTCCCAAGGCAATGGCCAATGAACAGAGTAAAACTAGCTGTGCCCAAATGTCAGCAGCTGTAGTTGGGGCTCTCCTTAATCTATGATGCTTAAAGACCAAGTGATGTGTCCTGCCATGGCAGGCAGGACCAATCTCTGTCTCTCCCTGGGGAACAGGCACTAGAAGATGGTGTCACTTGACCCATGGCAAACTCAAACTCCAAACCATGCTCCCCCAAAAGGTATTTCTGGAAATGTCACCCACATTGACCTTCTTGCCTTCTCAAGAGGGACTTTACTGGGCACAGTGACTTTGCAAACTAGGGGCACGACAAGTTTGTGCCTGGATCTGAGACCAATATAGACACTTCTGAGATAGGAGAGATTTTTTTTTTTTCAAGGGTTGGAAATTGGTCACAATCAAATCATTGCTTTTCTCCAGGAAAAGAAAAAAAAATCACCTCTCCCCATCCATCTTTAACACACACATTTCCCTGTGCTTCCAGGCTAAATTCAGAGCTGGGAGACACTTCAGCAAGCCAACACAAGCAGGGACATTGTGCTGGCATCCTTGTGTTAGACAAGGCTTGGGCAATGTGTCTGATCATGGCAAACGGAGGCCTCACCCCTCTCAACCTTGCCCCTATTCCTGGGGTCCCACTGGCAGCGAAGTGACCTCCAGAGAAGTGAATTTCTGCTGGTAACATGCATGGAAACCACCTGCTCTTGGCACAACTCCCCACTCTGGGCAGCCTTAAGGCAGGACTACAAGTCAAGTTGTACCTCATGGCACTGAGATAACATTTAATAGCCCCTTCAGGCCAAAGTGCCTGGACAAAGTGCTCTGGGCAAGCAAATTTACCAGTGGGCTGGGTGAGGGGGCCCATCCCAAGACTCCCCACCACCCTCCTCGGCCCCGCTGAAGTAAAATGCCACCATGGCCACCAGGGCTTTCCTCACCCTGGTCCCCATCTCAGCTCAGGTTCAAGTTCAAGTGAGGTTTCCTCCATGAAAGACAATGGGAGCAGGGCTAGTAAGGCAGGGCCGAGGGCATGTACCAAGGACCTGGTCAAGGAATGGGCAGCCTATGGGGTGACAGGGATGTCCCTGCCTCGTGTGGAGTCTTGCTGGTGGGGACCTCTCTTCAGCACTGCAATGTCCACTTGAACGAAGAGCCACCACAGCCCCATGCCCCAAGGGATGCGGGGAGGCAGGCAGGTGGGAGGGAGCCGGTGTCAGCGTCACACCTGTGAGCCTCTCTCCTTGCCCACCTCCCACGAGCCCGGCCGGGCCTCCTGCCTGCCCCGCTGCTCCAGCAGCAGGTCCGACGACTCGCCCGTGCTCCCCAGCTTGGCATAAGCCACCAGGCTGAGGTGATCGAGCCGAGGCCAGCTCCGATTTTTGCGGTCTTTGATGGGAGCCACCAGCAGCACCGCAGGCCGGCCCAGGTCCAGGGACTTGGAGTGTCCTGGGTTGTGGAGCTGTGGGTCTGAGCTGAGCTCCTTCTCAGAATCTCCTGAGGGCAGGGCTGTCTCCACAGCGGGGGTGACAGGGCAGACGGCCTCCATGTTGATGACAACATGGTTGTCCTGGTGCTCCTGCCCTCCTGGCGACGTGCCGCTGCTGTGGGACAGGAGGGCCCAAGATGGCCTCCGCACCTCAGCGATGGGCTTGGCAGGGCTCTCCTCCGCGGCCGCGCCGGCCCCCGGGGCCACGGCCACCGTGTCCAGCAGGCAGTTGTTGAGCTTGATCACAGGCAGTGCCAGCGTGTTGACAGCAGAGGAAAGGAGCGATTCCGCCCCAGGGCTGAAGGAAAGGTTGAGGTTGCCATCAGGCAAGTTGCCCGAGTGGACGCTGAGGAGGGAGGCAGAAGGCGACGCGCCATTGTGGTGGAGGAGCTGGGCTGTGGTCTGGAGCCGCTTGGCTCCGTAGCACTCAGACCATTTGCTGCTGGGGCACGGGTGGAAGACCCTGGAGGCGAGGTCCACCTCGTAGCAGCCCTCCACGCTGTCCACAGGCACCGGCTGGCTCACCCTCGTCTCGCAGTACTTGTCCTCGGCACTGGGCTCCGTGGGGAGGCCCGCAGCCATGCCGTAGAGGCCCTTCTGCATGAGCAGGCGCGTCTCCATGTCTCTGTTCTCGTACAGCATGGTGTTGGCGCAGATGAAGATGAAGAGGCCAATGCCCATGATGACGGGACCAATGAGCTTGAGCTTCTCGCTGTGCGGGAAATGGCGAGCGTGAGCCACCTCCTTCCTCACGTCGCCAGGGCTGCTGGCATTCCCTGAGCTGGCCCCAGCCCGATGAGGCCAGTAGCCCACCACGGCAATCGTCATGCCCACCAAGACGACAGAGATGCCCACCATGACGAAGACACCTGAGGGCGAGCGCATGCGGAGCTGCCCTTTCACGGTCACTTCTGGGGGGGACTTGCGCCTCCGGCGGCGCCTGCGACGCCGTGATGGGGCAGCTGCAGCCAGCGCCTTGTTCTCCGCGGCCTCCTGGCTCCTCATGGGGCCATTGGCTTTGGCGCTCTCGGCAGTCATCGTCTCCGCTTCACCGGCTCTTCCTGTAGCTTGGGGCGCGGGGAGAATGGAAGGAGAGAAAGGAGAAGAAGGGGCATCACTAGCAGGTCTGGAGATCCACATCCCAGCACAATGTGGGCATCAGGGGAGCAAAGCAAAGGGTCTAAAATGGGGCGCTGAGGCCTTGGACACGTGCAGAAGGGCTGGCCAGGCTCTGACCATGCAAGGATCGGCGATTGTCATGCACAATGGGACAACGGTGCTGGCGACCTGCCCGCCTGGACCGACCCCAAGTCCCGCATGGAGTGATGGATGGGGACGTGGTCGGACATAAGAACTGCAGCATGGACCCAGTCCAAAAGAGGTCATTGTACTGCTAAACCCCTGTGCTTCAATGATTAAAAGCCATTGAAAAATGGATGTGATTAGAAAGCAAATGGCACACCAGGCCAGCAAAGACAGGAGCAGCGACCCATCTGATTCCGCTCCCTGAGATGAACGAAGAGCCAAGAGACAGCGAACAGGAGGAAAATGAGGCACTGAGGATTTTTTTTTTCCCAGGCTTAATCATCTTAAGGTGTTATTAGCATTCCCAGGAAGGAATTAAAGATATGAGTTTCAGGGTGACAGCATGTTCCTGGCACTAGGCTCTCAAGTCGTGGCAATTCAACTGAGATCAATAAAATCAATAAAGAAACAGTGCCCCTCCTCAAAATAAAAATAAAAATAAACCCAGCAAGCTGCTGGGTGCAGTTTTACAGGTTTCTTTGGACCAAGGTGAGAACCTGGCACTCCAAGGGCAGGGCTAGGATAAGCCCCACTCTAGAAGCACTCTAATGTGACAGTCGCTCTTGAGTTAAAATCTGAGATTTGCTTTGTTTTGCAAAATATTTTGCTTCTAAGGGAAACAAAGGGGCAAGCTAACACTCCCTAAAGGCTGAGTTTATTTCCCCGCCAAATACCCTTATTTAGAGGTGTTCCAGCTTTCCTGCATTACCATCTCAGATTCCACCTGAACGTTATATTAAACCCTTTAAATGCTGTGCTGGCAACTAAGGCAGTGAAAAATAAGAATCCCGAGGCCCCGGGTATTTTACAAAGACTCTTTGATTCCTGTTACGGGAGGGTGAAGATAGAAACCCCTCCGGGATGCCCACAGGGCCCCTTCCCCGAAGCGGTGATGAACACACGTGACCAACAGGTCCTATTTTTGGCCACAAGCCTCGCCGGTGCCTCTTTAAACCTAATTCCGCGCTTATCTCCTCTCGCGTCCCCTAAGCCCCTGGCTCCCCCCGCGGAGCCGGCACGGCCGCCAGCTGCTCCGCGAAGCCTTCGCCTCCGGCAGCGCGGCCACGGCCCGGCTCGTGTGCCCGGCGCCGCGGGGCCGGCCCGCTGCTCGCCCGCCTCGCGCCCGCTCTCGCCACGCGCCGCAGCAACGTGTGCCGTGTTCCCGTGAGGTCGAGCGCGCTGCTTCGGGAAGGGGGGATTATCAAGAGCCGCGGCGGCAGAAGGGAAGGAGGGACTGGGCCGAGGATGCTGTGGGTGCTGCGGGTGCCATGCACGGATGCCACCCATTCCCTTGGCCTCCTGACCTAGCCTATGCGCTGGCACACGCGGTCCTTGCTCAGCATGAAACAACCTCATTTTCCTCCTCTGGGCAGTGGGATCCTCTTTTCCCTGGCGGTGGGAAGGGATGTGGAGGATGAGCAGAGATGGGAAGAGGACAACTAACTTCTCCCCCTCTCCAGGACTGGCTGAGCCTCCAGCATCGCCAGCCTCGGGGATACCCCTCCAGAAACCCTCTGAGCAACCGGGGAGTCCCCTTGAGCCTCCCCTGGGCCCCCGACCCGGTGTCCAAACCCGCTGCCGCCCCCCCGGCCCTCTGCCCGCTGCTGCCCGGCGCCTCTCGCCTCCTCTGCCCCAGCCTGGGAGCCGCGGGCGTGCAGAGCTTGAGTGTTTAATTGCTCATCGCTGCAGACGGTTGTTCCCAGAGTTCAAAACCATTATTTTTATTAATAGACTCCCCAGGGTTATATAAGCACTGGAAAAAAAGAACAAAAAAAAAAAAAAAAAAAAAAAAAAAAA
>NW_020455566.1:4527513-4530880 GCF_003342845.1 Nothoprocta perdicaria
AAAAAAAAAAAAAAAAAAAAAAAAAAAAAAAAAAAAAAAAAGAGAGAGAGAGAGAGAGAGAAAGAAAAAGAAAAAAAAAGAAAAGAAAAAAGGAGGAAAAAAAGCCAACGTTGTCATCAAACTCCCCAACTCGCTGACACGGATGCTCATGGATTGACGGGCTATTTTTGTGGCACTGCTCAATGGAGCTAAGTGGGAAGGAGGGTCATCAGTCCCGCCAGGGCTGAGGCCCCCTGGCCTCCACAGCCCCCAGCCTCCCTCCGCATTTCCCCGGGATCAAACACCTCCAGCACAGGGAGAAGCATTTGTATGGAAAGGGAAACGTCCTCAGCATCACAGCATGGATGATGGCTCAGCTGCCAGCCTGCCACTGCCCAGGCTAAGCTCCCAATCCCTGCAATAAGCCCGTCATTAAAATAAATGCAAATGTTCCCCTCCTAATTCCCCCCATCCCACCATGAAGGCCTCAACATCCCCTGCCCCTCTTCGTGGACAGACTCGCCTAAAATGTGCCGCAAATTCCCCAAAAGGTGGACCTGGGTGCGTTGGGGTCCGGAGTAGGCAGGGCGAGACGGATGGGTAGATGCAGTTGCCGAGTTATCCCGGCCTTGGGCCCTCTCCTTGCTGATCCAGGAGCAGGATGCAGAGACCTGCAGGTTTGCACTGAGTCCCAGACAACTGGCACTTTTCCGGGCACTTCCCGGGATGTCACTTGTGCTGGAGCCCTTCACCAGCTGCTTGCCTGTCCTGAGGGCATGGAGCGGGAAGGACCCATGGATTTCCTGCCTCCACCTGGTGCTGGGGCAGGATCCAGGCCTGGCTCATGTCTACATCGCCCATCGTTCCGCCTGGAGCAGCTGGGCAGCTCTCCATGACCCGGCCCGGAAAAAGGGCTGAGGAAAAGGAGCCTGCAGCACCCGAGCCAGCCACTCGCTGCAAAACCCGGGATTTAGGCTGCTTTAAAGTCCTGAGCAAGCAGTTTTCCCCCAAACCGTCACTCGGGCAGGGAAGAGGGATAAAATAACCTGCCACCCACCAGCACAGGGTACCGGGAGTGACAGTCTGACAGTTAAAAATAACCCCCTCTCGACGCACCCTCCAACGCCGCCCCCGCGCAGGGGCAGCAGCAGGGACGCTGCACAGCTCGACGCGGCCTCCAGCCTGCCTTTCTCCTCCCCTTCTCCTTCCCTACAATCCCCGTGCGCTTCAAAACCGGCTCCACATTAAAGGTGTCCAGGCAGGAGGAGGGAAAATGTCAAGGCAGCCGGGGTCTTGCAGCAAGAGGGAAACTGGTGCGCCCCGAAGCAGCCAAGCCATGGGGATCCCAGCCTGCTCCCCCGGAGCGGTGACAAAATCTGTCCCCAACTCCTTCCAGATAAGGTTTAATCATGTTTTTTAATCATGCTGTGGATCTAGTGCCCGGGGGTGTCTCCACTTCTCTGCTGGTGGCCAAACGGTGGCAGCTCCTTAGCTGGAAACAGCCCTAGTTCCTCTCCCTTCTTCTTGAGGACTTGCGGGTGCTGAGACCTCAGTTTCTCCCAAAGCAGAGGATGGGATGGATGAGATCTTTACATGCGGGCTGGTCTGTCGTGACGCTGCAGCTGTGTCTGCAGCAGCTCTAGATGCAGCCAGCCCCTCCACGGCCACCAATGGCCCCGTTGCTTGTGCCAGGCCAAGGGGTAGAGAAGCCACTTGCCATTTGTGCCTATTTAGATGCCAACTGGTGGCCAGGAGCCACGAAGCTCAACACGGGGTGGGTATTGGCCCCAACGGGCAGAGTAACTTGACGGGCAACGGCACTTCCCACCCTATCAGCACTCAGCCACAAATCCCAAGATCAACCAGCTGCCGTTCACCTTGACCTCCCCAAACCTCCCCTTCTCCGAATTGGGGCCACCCGCTCCAGTCCTTCCCACCCCGCGGGCAAAGGGAGCGCGCGGCACATCCAGCCGCTTGCTAATTGTGGCGCTCGCCTTACCCAGATTTGCTCTGCTAATTAGACTAATCTCTCTGACTGGGAAATGAGCTCCAGTCACCCATCGCTAGGAGATCAAGCAAGTTAGATGGTCACTTAACTCACGCCAGGGACCTTCAAAGCGGGTTGCGTTTCCTTGCTGCTCCTCATGGCTCATTGTTCCATGAGACAATAGAAACGGCGCTAATTTTGTGTTTCTCCTCCAAGCTGATTCCAAAATCAGGACATCTGCATTGCTCAACTTTTTTGATATGAACCAGATGCAAATAATTAATAAATCCAAAGTCGAGATAATGCGGGCATCTAAATTTAAACTGAGGACGGCTTTCTAATGTCAGCTCCGTTCCTGCCTCCTAGGAGAAGGAGGAGCGGGGAGCACAGAGGGATTTCCTGGGAAAATTCCTGCTGCTGGGAAGCTCTGCAGGGCAGCCGAGGTATCCGGAGGCACAGGCTGCACCCAAGCTCCTCACTAGCAAATCTCCACGGCCAGGAAAGAGGGAAAGAGCAAAAACAAACACATACAGGCTGAGATTTGCAGGGAATTAGGACCAAACTCTTTCTGAATTTGGCACCTTCCCTCCTGCTCCTCTGAAAATCTCTGCCTGGGGTCGAGGGGGAGGAAAGGAGGCGACTTCGGAGGCTGCCAAGTCCTGGGTGCTCCCAGGCACGGAGCAAGTTTGCACAAACAGGAGGCACCTCCTGCGGCCAAGGGACGGACATCCCACGCCAGCATCGCCGGGCCCATTCCCAGCGGAGCTCTTTGCTGCCTCCGGCATTTTTGCCTCCTGTCTCCCAGACTCCCTGTCCTTGCTCCCCCCGAGGTGGCCGTGCACGTGACGCCCCGGCTGCCCCGCACGGAGCTGTCCCTTGGCCCTGGGCTTTGGCTTGGGGCCGGGCACTGACCCTCACTCACCCTGGGCCACCGAGTGCCTCCGGGTACCGACAGTCCCTCTGGCTGCTCCGAGCGCCTCCGGCTGCTCGGATCCCTCCAAGTCGGGGAGAAGGATGACAAGCCCCTGGACCTACCTCCAAATTCCCCCCTCAAGCCCCAGCAAGGCCCGGCCGGCAGCCAAGAGCCCCCTCGGCAGCTCCCAAGGCCCCGGTATTCCCAAACTCCGGCGGCTGCTCCCGGTTAGGGGGGTCCCCCCACTCCCTCCCGCGCCGCCCGGGTGCAGTGGCCGAGAGGCGCAAAGAGGCGCCGGGAGAGAGGGGGAGAAGTGCCGGGAGCTGCGGGTGTTGCAGCCCCCCGGGGCTGTGAGTGTGAGTGTGAGTGCGAGCGTGAGCGCGCGCCCGCCGCCCGCCCCAGCCCCGCTTACCAGCGGCCGCCGAGCCGAGCGCCTCCTGCCGGGACCGCGATCGGCACCGGGACTGGGACCGGGATCGGGACCGCGA
>NW_020455566.1:4531330-4573592 GCF_003342845.1 Nothoprocta perdicaria
CCCTTCCCCGCGCTCCGCTCCGCTTCCCCGCCCCGCCGCCCCCCGCCGGGCAGCGGCGAGAGGAGCCCGCGGCGCTCGGGGGAAGGGGCCCGGGACTAGGGACCGGGAACGGGGCCCGGGACCAAGGAATACAGGGATGGGAACCGGGACCCCCGCGGGGGACCGGGGGCGCTGTCGCCCAGGGCAGGGCACCAGCAGACACGGGGATCCCGGCGCTCCTGCGGCTCCTTCCCCCGGTCTCCGGAGCCGCGGCCGCCGCGCGAAGCGGCTCCCGCTGCGCCTGGGCCCACGACTCCCTCCGTGTCCAGCTCAGAAGTTGCTGGAGAGTTTTTGCTCCGGATTAAACACAATTCCAAGTTCACTTCAGCAGCCAGAGCCGTTGCTAACGGGCGCCCACCAGCAGGGCTGGAAGCAGCTTGTGGAGGCGCTTTCACCTCCAGCCGGGTCCCAAGGCAGGAGCTGCTGGGAGCCAAGCTCTTCAAACAGACCCCTTTGCTTTCCCTGCCTTTGCACACGGGAGGAGATGCCGGCAGCCCCTCTGTCCTATGCTGAGCATCAGAAATGGGCAGCTCATCCCGGTCTCCACGCGCATCCCAATGTGCTGAGCACTGGAACACTGGGCTGGCCGCTGCCGCAGAGGCTGAGCCTTAACGGGGCTCATCACAGTGATGCTTGGAGGGCAGAAAGGCTGTTCACGGGGTCTTTATTTAAAGAGGTCCAAAGATTCCTCCTCCTCCTAACTCCTAGCTTGTGGTAAATACGAAGCATCAAACTGGATCGCTGCTTTCCCAGGGGAACCATGAATCCCTATTCACCCCATAGCAGCAAGGGCTGCTCTGGGCTCGGCACACGCCACTCCTGGCCTGTCTCCGAGAGGGAAGCAGCGCCCAGCACCTGGAACAGGAGCGGGAGAATCGCCGCTCCGGGGAGGCCGCGGCACGTTGGGCTCTTTGCTGCAGCCGCGGCCCCTCCGGCCTCGCAGCCCTCCCGGAGAAGCGGGCGCCTCCGAGGAGGCCCTGACCTGGCGCCGGGCTCTCCCTGTGCCCGGTGCTGCGGGCATCAGCACGGGAGCTGCAGGGGAGCTCCGGCTCAGGTCACTTCCTGGGGCTTCGGGAGAGGGCGGGCAGCAATCCAGACATGTCGTGGAGACGGGGGAACAACACGAGACAGGGTGGAAAAAACTAACCCACGTCCCGGCTCTCCTCTTAAAGAGAGGAACGACAATTCTGCTGGTGCTGGCACCTCCCTCCGGGTTCTAGGGGAAGCGGGGGAGTCCAAGGAGCCTCTCCCGAGCGCTTGGGGTCTGGAGATGCCGCCTCTGCTCTCTGATGTCTCGAGGACTGAGCCTGGAAACCAGGAATGCTGGGGATTGAGGCGGGAGCAGGCGAGAGCAGTGATGGCAGCCAGGATCTTGGATCACGGAGCAGGAATGTTGTTGTGGAGCGGCTTGGAGCTTGGGGTGGGGATGACTCATGCGGGACAACATCCAGCTGTTGGAGCACGGACTTGGCACCCGCTGGCGGTGGCCGCACGAACCTTCCCAATTAGCAGAGCCGGGAGAGAGGAGCCGCCGTGCCGGATCCGCCTGGCATCCGCGCCGGGACCCCCTCCCAGGGAGGCGTCTGGGGATGCGGGAGGGCAAAGCGATGGCCCCAGGCGGCGGCGACTGATGAACAGCTCCGAGCAGGGTCCTCCTCGGGCAGGACCCAGCCCTGCTCCACCGGCTCCCATCGCCCCTGCTCCGGCGTGTCCCCCATGGCACAATCCTGGGATAGAGCCCCGTGCTGGAGAACCAACCATCTCCCCTCGTTGTGGGGAAACTGAGGCAGGGGACGTGTGGGACACACTCCTGCTCGGGAAGGACCAGTGAATGCACAGGGCCCCGTCCCGCAGAATCTGCCAGGAGTCGCTCTGCAAATGCAAAACCTGCCCTGGAAAAAGGAATTATCTCCTGCCTTTCCATAAGAACTCGGAAAAGCCTCGAGCTCTGGAACTGTCATCCGTTCTCATGTGTCGGAAAAGCTGAACGGTTTTGCAGATTAATGAAAGTCAACTAAATTTGCAAAACAAGGGAGCAGAGCTGATTTAACATCTTTTTGAAGCTTTTTTTTTTTTTAAAAAAAAAAGTGACAAACTCTCCTGCTTTGGTTTTTCAGTGTCTCTTCCACACTGCTGTGTAAAGCAGTACTTCCGCACGGGTTGCAAAGCCCTGTTCCAGAAAAGGTCGGAAGAATTCCTCTTTCTCTACAGGCAACAAGTGGGAAACACCCTCCAGGTGAAGGGAAGAGCAGGGAGACGAGTCCAGGCCGAAATCGAGCTCTTGGGCAACTCATGGGCTCCAAGTGAGGAGATCCTAAGGAAGATGCTTGCGAGGGGATGCCCGTGCCATCATCTGCTGTGTTTGAGAGGCTGGATGGGAATCTGACATTCCCATTGTTTCTAGGAAATCATTGCTTTGGCCACAACATCTCACTTTGCTTGACGTGACGATCCAGGGCTGGGAAGGGCCAGGGGGAGGTGAAGAGAGGTTCTTAGAGCTAATGGCTGGGAAGTGGCCATGAATAAATCAGCAGCGACTTTGCAGAGCAAACGTCGCTCTGGGAGCATCGAGATCCTCCAATCCCGCAGCGAGGCCGGGAAGCCGAGGAGATTTGGGGATGGTCATTCCAGGATAGGGACAATTTGCCACCTTGCCCTAGGTCAGGTCTCCACGGATTCGGCTCTGCCTGGAGGAGAGGGCAGGATCGTTGCTCAAAACCTCCCTTCCAAGAGATCCATCGGGAGCTTCAGACCATTCTGGCTGCCCTCAGTAATCCCAAATCCTTAGGCATTAAGGCATTTAATCTCGCATTTTATTGTGCACCCTCTTGCCCAGGGTCTGAAATTAAAAGGGAAGGAGGGACGGCGCTTGCAGAAGGTTCTGGTGGATGAAAAGTCCCTTTCCCTGGCCCGAAATGCAACAGCGATGTCACTTTGCCACCAGCCCTTGATCCCTCATCCCGCTCCCCATCCTGGCTCTTCCATGGGGGCTGTGATTAATTCGGGGAGGGAGGAAGAGCTGCCGCAGCTGTGAGGAAGGGGCCGCCCCAGCCCGGCCACGGGAGCTGCTCCGCGGTGCTCCTCGGGCGCCAGCAGCTCGGTGGCCCCGTGCCAGGGACCTCGGCCCGAGGCTCCGGAGCAGCTTTTTCCATGATGCGACTGGGCTCGGGCAGAGGGCCGAGCCGGGACAAGGGGTTGGTGCCTTCGGCATCTCCTCCGGCCTTGCAGCCTCTGGATGCCTCTTCTCCCAGCCTGACCTTGCAACCACCTTCCACCTTTGGAGCACGAGCTCCAATCCAGGAGCAGGAGATTTTGGGCCACCGGGGAGGTCAATCCACCCCAGCAGCGAACCTCCTACCCCGGAGTATCTCCTCGCTAAGAACTGCGATTAAGGGTAAACTCGGGATTTCTACAGGGAACAGTTTTTCACTCTAAGTATGAGAAAGAAAGGCGGGAGGGAAAGCCAGGAGCCTGCTGGATGAACCCAGCGCTTTCCTCCTCCTCCGAGCAGCCCTGCCTGTCCTCTAGTGCCAACCTCAGCCTCCTCCAGAGTCCCTCCTCGGGAGCGGGTGCCTCTCCAGGCTCCCATTTCGGGGCAATCCATCCACCCGCCCCGCAGGGCCGCGCTGGGGCCCCAGCACACTGCTCTGCAACGGCAGGAATGGGCCCCTCGGTGCTGGCGGCGACAAAAACCATCCTGCGGCGGAAGGAGGGGGGTCCGGAGCCCGTCTTGGAGCAGCCCCGGGCTTCCCGACGCGTCGCTCCGTCTGGCAGCAATTAGGGCTCGCGGCAGCGCGGGCGCTCCGTGCGCGCACGAGCTCCTTCCCTACCCCGGCAGCCTCCTGGCCGTGCCCGTCGTAACCAGCTCCGGATGCGGGATGCTCAGGCCTCCCACCCAAGGCAGCGCTCCAGCGCTTCCCCAAAAAGTGCTGTGGAGAAAAGGGGGGCTCCTGGGGGGGATTCGGATGCCCTGGGGCAGAGCCCGGGCGATTGCTGTGGATGGGGTTTGGTTCCGCAAGGAGCGCAGAGGTGGGCAAAGTCCCGAATGGGACTTTGCCCACCTCTGCGCTCCTTGCGGAACCAAACCCCATCCCTGCTCGGGGCTACAGCCTGGGAAACCCAGCGGGGAGCTTCAACTACATCCCACGGCCCAGGAGCTCCCAGCAGGGGCTCCCCGGGAGCCCTGTCAGCAGCATCGTCACCTTTTGCCATCTGTGCTACTCAGTGCCCTCGTGAACGTGCCAGGTGCTCACGCACATGGACTCTCATCCCGAATCACTCGGAATCGTCACGTTCCAGCTGTTTCTACAAGCCAGAGGACACTGAGCAAAGTCCCTGGCAATCCTGGAGTGATTTCAGCTTTCAGCTTCTTCTCCATGAAAAATGCCCGCTCGGGGGGATCAAGCCACGCCAGCCTCAGAAATGGAGATGATTTGTGGTGACCTAAGGGCAAGCCATGGAGGAAACCATGCCGAAGAACCCTGGATCCACGGAGCTACAGCTCTGAAGCGCCAAGGAGCGGTGTGGGCAGCAGGGCGGCCCTGGAAGGGCTGCTGGCTGCTTAGCAAACACCCCGCCGAGGCCGAGCGAAGCAGCCGGAGGCGCCGGGGCTGAGACCGCCGCGCTGCTCTCCCCGGCGAGGCTTCGCTTACGTAACGGCTAACGGAAAATCCTGTGCTAATCATGCCCGCGGTGCGACGTGGTGGAAAAGGTTGTGATGAGATGAGCTACGCGCCGCGTTCCTCCGGCAAAGAGCCCAGGGAGCCGCGCTCGGAGCCCGCGCGTCACCCACGGCTCCCCTGCTCCGGGCGAAGCGGGTGGGCGCAGGAGCCCCCACGCTCCCCAAAACACTGCGGGATTCCTCCCACCTTAAGCACGGACAGGAGGGAGTTAAACCGAGCAAGTCCTCCGACAAGCCCTGGGTTCTCCTCACCTCTCCATAGGGCATCCGCAGCCCCTCTCTAACCGCTCATCCCTCAGGTCTCTGTTCACGGAAGAAGCTCTCCAGATCTCTCCTCATGTGCAGCTCCATAATCTGCAACAGTGATATTCCCGGGAGATGCGTAGGGCTCATTCCTCGTTGATTTCCATGTCCCACCGAATGTTGCATGCGCCCGCGCTCCCCAAGGAGCGATAGGCTGCAGGCGGCCCAGTCTTTGCAGGCTGTGGCAGAGCTGCTCAATAGCTGCTCAGCAGCCCCTCTGCTCCCCCCGGCATTGCTGCATCTCCGCAGCCGCCCCTGCTGGTCCTCGCAGCAGAGCGGGGTGCAGTGCCTCGCTGAAACCCGGCAAGGAGCCCGTCTCAGCTCCAAGAGTGGAGGAGACACAAGCAGCATCTTTCCGTCTTGCTATGGCACGTGCTGGCCCAGCCCAGGTTTTGTTTGACCCATAAGAACCGTTTGCTCCTGCACCCCTGGAAGGTGCTGAAACCAGTGAAGACATGGAGGGCAGGGAGAACGTGCAAGGAGCTGAGGGCAGGGAGAGAGGTAGGGACCACGGGGCAGGATGTGGAGAAGGTTGCTGAGCAAGGGAGGTGATTCCCTAACAAACTGACCAGCTTCCAGGGCAAATTTTAATCTCCTTGGGCCGTGCAGGAGCAAAAAGACCAAGGTTTGAAGGTCTGCCTGGCTGGGACATGGTTTGCATGGTGAGGGGGCCATGGAACAGCTGAGATCTTGATCATTAATTCATGTGAATCCAGACTTCCACTCCAGCAGTGAGGAGGAAGGACTCAGGAACTCATTAGAAGGCCACCAATGAGCAGCTCAGGCCTCAGCTCTAGCCCCGAGCGAGTGAGTACAAAGCTGTGGAGCGCAGATGGACACATTTCCTGGGTTGAACAGGCTTTAAGGAAGCTAATGAGAGGAGCAATTCCTAGCAAGAACTGATCCAGCACCGAGAGGGAACTCCAGCTGTCAGGGTGTTACTTTCCTCAATGTGCTGTTAAGTCTTTCTAGAGATATTTTGGAATTTGTGATGATTTTCTGGTAAGAAATAAAGGAAGAGATTTGCAGACACTGGAGTTCTACCAAGGCAAACATGCAAGCTCTTCTGGCACCCAGATGGCGCAAAATGGACCCCCGAGCAGCCCAGGGCGCAGGGACCATCTGATTAGCTCCGATCTCTGACACCACATTAAATAGGAAACTGCAATCCGGTCTCCAAGCGGCCGCATCTAGAGGAAGAAACAGGCTGGGGAGGAGGTGCCGTTCGGGAGAGCTGCTCTCTAACCCTGCTAGCAGATGTTAGTGCAATCACACAGGCCGTCCTAATAGGCATGAAAATAATTAACATTGCCAGGGGCTCACGCAGCCGCTTTATGAGCTGGGCTGAACTGAGGCTCCCACGGGGGTATCCGCGGTTGCTCTTCCTTTCTTCAGGGACTGTTTCTCAGTCCCCCACGCAACAGTTGATGTTTTCCCATTCAGGCTGATCTGAGCAGCACGGACGCTTTGCCTGCCCGGGGCGACCCGGGCCTCGCCAAACCCCCTACAACTAACCACCATTTGCAGAGTCCTGGACGAACCTTTCCAGGTGATCTCCAGCCTGATGGAGCAGCAGCAGATCCACTCATCCCTATGGGATCTGTCTGCTCTGCTCCGACGCAGCGCGGGAGCAGGGGCCGCTCGGGAGACGTCTTGCTTGATGCAGTGAAGGCATCGCGCTTTAGACAGGGCCTGGACGTCTCTGGACACGCAGAGCATGGAAAATCTGTCCTGTCGCATCTTCCTTTCTCCTTCCTTTCTCCTTCTCCTTTCTCCTTGGGGCTCGAGGGTGAGTGGATGGCAGCGGACAGCAAGCGCTCAGCCAAAGCACGCTCAGCTCGCGTCCTTCCTCGCCCTCGAATGGAGCGCACGGGTCTCCAACTGAATGAATCCGGATGATGATGATGATGGTCTCCCACATCGCTCGTCTCTTCATGGAGCCCTAACGGTGTCACCGGCGAACCCTCACCTTCCCCAAGCAAGGTGACCACATCGTGTCTGCGGCTGCCGCGCCGCCATCTGAACCATGGCTCTGTCTCCCGGAACTGGGGCAAGCAGTGCGAGATGCTCCTCTGCAGGCCAAAGCAGCCTGCTTGTGGCCCAGGAGAAGAACGGCATGAAGAGGGTAACGGGAGGTAAAACCATCCGTTATGTCGGGAAGTTTGGAGAGCATCCCTGCCCTCGCAGGTTCTATCCCGCAGGAGCGGCGGAAGCTGGGTTTCTTCACCCCTTCCAGTAATTCATCTCTTTTATTGCTAAACAAAGCTGCATTTCTGAAGGGGAAATCTCCTATTTTAAATCCTGCTTCAGAGCAAAGGGTGGATGATCCTAACCAGACGTGTCTTCTTAAAGGGATGCAGATGCTACTGCTCTGGCAGGAGAGCCTGGAAGATGGAAGGGTGCTCAGAGCGTTGGCCTCACCGCATCTCGGTCCTCCAAGAAGATGCCGTCGGGGGACTCACACTTCCGTATGAACGCCCAGCTCTTCCCTCAGGCAGAGCTTATGGAGAAACGTGGCGTCCACCTCATATGTGACCTCCAAAGAAGGCGGCTAGTAGCAAGTACCAGAAGCTCCATCTTCTCACCACGAAGATCCCACTCCATCTCTTGGCATCAGTTAAGCACATGTGGGATGAAGAGCCAAGACTTGGCCTTGGCTGCCTCTATCATGCCAACAGCCTCCAGACAAGGTGCAGACGGTCATGTAGGGTATCAGCACCTTACACCCCTCCAGGATCAAGCTCTTTGCAGACTCAGCTGGAGAAGATACCTTCTGTGCTCCTGTCCAGGGCTCTCCTCCCAAGCAGAAGGGCCAACCTCCGAGCTCTTATCCCATCTGGAAGAGGGTCCTTGGCATCACAAGCAGGCAGCTCCAGTCCAGGTTCCTACAAGTTTTCATGACCGCGGGGCATGCGCAGCTGGGTCCAGATGGAAACGGGGTGACGTGGAGCGGCGCTCTCCCTTGCATCTCTCCGGGTGTTTAATACAATGTGATCGCAAACACGCGCCGACACAAACAAGCGCTGGCTGCAGGGCAAGAGAAAAGCGTCCGCGCCTCTGTCGGGGAGACAACTCTGCACAACGTCAAACAGGGCGGTCTGCTTCCCGCCCTGCTTGCATAACCTCCTTATAAGAGACATTGCCTGCGTAGGAAAAAAAGAAGACTCGCTCTGCAACTGATAACATAGAACTTCACTCTGTTTTGATCCGACGCCAAAATGTTTTATTTATTGGACGTGCAAATGATTCCTTTATCCAGCGCGCGGTTCACAAGGAGTTTGGGGCAGTTTGCTTCGAAATGAGTTGCGGATCGCAGGGTTTGGAAGCTGCTGAAGGGGCTGGGAAGAGCCCAGACAGAAAGGGGAGAAACATGGAGAAGGTGCATGGGAAAACAGTGATTCCTGGGGCTCGGAGGATGAAGACGCAGAACATCTGGGAGGGCTGGTCCTGTCCCAGGGTCATGGAGCTGCGCGGAAGGGTTGGGAAGCTCCAGAGAAGGCCTGGTCCTTCAAAGAAGGCAGGAGAGCCTGCTCCCATGAGTCGGCAGCATCGCAGTCCCGGCCGGAGCGGGCACGAGGAACCGGCCGCTGGGGAAGCAAGTGCCGGTCGGCCTCGTGTTTTTCTGCTTTGAGACAGCTTTTTTTTTTTAATAATTTGGGTTTTCTGACTAAAACTAGCACAAGCGGAAAGAAGACCAAATAGAAGGGCCCAACAAAATCTTGGGGAAAGTGCTCAAAACTGCTGGAATACTGTGTGCAGTTCTGGGCTCCCCAGGATAAGAGGGACGTGGAGCTCCTAGAGAGGGTCCAGCGGAGAGTGACAAAGATGATTAAGGGACTGGAGCATCTCTCATATGAGGAGAGACTGAGTGAGTTGGGCCTGTTCAGCTTGGAGAAGAGAAGGCTGAGAGGGGGATCTGATCAACATGTGTAAGTTCATGGAGGGAGAATGTAGGAAGGAGGGGGCCAAGCTCTTCTCATTGGTGGCCAGTGACAGGACAAGGGGCAATGGGTGTAAGCTGAAACCCAGGCAGTTCCATCTCCAGGTGAGGAGGAACTTCTGCACTGTGAGGGTGCCAGAGCCCTGGCACAGGCTGTGGAGTCTCCTTCTCTGGAGGTTTCAAAACCCGCCTGGACGCAACCGGGTGCCCCGTGCTCTGGGTGTCCCTGCTTGAGCAGGAAGCTTGGTCCCTTTCAACCTTGAACATTCTGTGATTCTATGAAAACCCATCATCTGCCGAAGGAGCCTTTTGGGTCGCACAAGCGCCCAGCACGGAGCCGTCACGGGACGAGCGCGTGACAGTGACCACGGGGCAGCTCTGGAGCCCGCACCGCGCTCACAGCTCCGCGCAGGAGCGACGGGATGCGCCCGTGGACAGCTCTTCCGCAGGATGCAGTCCATCTTTGTGGAAATGAGTTCGTTGGGGGAGCGTCAGGGCTGCCCGCGCCAACCCCGCTCGTGGCTGTGCAGTTAATGCCCTGTTTGCAGAGCCTTTCAATGTGTTTCTCCGAGAAACGGCTGGAAACAGTCCAGTAGTAATTGCATCCGTCTCCGAAAGGGAAGAAATAAGACCATCTTGCTTACTTTAAGAGTGTCTGCAGGGTGAGGAACGCAGGGATGGGAGAGCTTCATGGGGCAATTAAAACAAACCGAGGCGGCGCTTGGTGGCAAGGGCGTCCGCAAACACAGGGGAGGTGATGCTCCAAAGTGAAAAGCAGCGGAGCCGGCGGGAGCTGGGGATGGACCCGGAGCGTCCGAACCCGGCCACAGGCCCCCAGGGCGCTCCTTGGATCCCTCTCCTTTTCCTTTGGCATCACCACGAGCCTTTCCTCCCCACGAGGAATTCTGTGCCGGGGCTGATGCAGGGCGAGGCTGGAGCAGACACCTGCGTAGGAAGCAACTCTGGGGATGCTGCCGGCGCCGCTGGCATCCCGGGAGGGACGAGGGAGACAAAGCTCCGGAGGGAGCCCAAACAACCGAGGAGATGCTTACGGGGAGGCAGGAATGGTGCTCGGGGATTTGTTTCCTAGGTTGGGGTCACGGCCACGGCTTCCCAGCGAGCTGGGAGCACTGGGGCACCTTCCCCCAGCCCCGCTGCCCGAAGCGGCGGCTTCGGCCTTTCGGTGGGAGCGGTTTGTGCCGGCGGGAAGAGCTGCGGACCCCGCGCAGCGCCCGTCGGGTCCCGGCTCCGAGCAGCCGCTCCCCCGCGCAACCCGGCTGCGCTGCTCGGTGCCCAGGGGCAGCGGCGACAGCAGAGGGACAGGGAGGACGGACAGACACCGCGAAGCACAGAGGCCTCCGAAGCTGCAGCCCCGGGGCCGCCAGAAGGACGCGCAGCAGCCACAGCAAAACCCAAACGTCACCCCCAGTCCTGAGGGAGCAATGGGGAACGAGACGTCCCGGGTCGCTCTGACAGAGCAGCCTGCACCCATATGCAGCCAGCCTGGTGCTTAACGCACCCCGCTCCGTTACAAAACCCGCATTTGGTGACAGCAGGGAACTTTGGAGATTAGGGAAGTGGGTATTGGAAGAGCGGCTGCTCAAGCAGCCCCCACGGAACAACCCCCGGGAACCAGGGCAGGGAGGAGAGGCCAAGCGCGACGTTGCTCGAGGGGCGCCCGAGCGAGCGGGGCTGGGAAGCGGCTCCGCGCGGGCAGCGCCAACAAGCCGGGGCTTCAACAGAAGCAAAGCCGCGGGGAGGGAGCGCAGCGCGAGCGGCCGCCCGCCCCGCGGGGCACAGCGCGGAGGCCGGGGCCGGACGCCAGCCCGCCGGTATTTTTAGTGTTGGAAGGGCTGGTCTGGAGCTGGAGGGCGTGGGGGCCGGGCCCGCAGCCCCGCTCGCGCGGCCCGTGACGCGTTAGCAGCCCAGCTGCATCGCACGCACCCGGGCAACGAAAAGGACTCGATTTGCAGGCCATTTGCGGGGAGCCCGGTGAGCAGAGTATCGCACAGGGTCTGCGATTTATTGCATAAATGCCCTCCCAACAGACACAGTAGGTCAGGTTTAGGGCGAGGAGCCCCCCCGGGACCTGTGCAACTCACCGGGTCGCGGTGCCGTCCGGGCAGCGAGCCAGCAGCGCCTCCCCGCGCGAGCCGGAGCCGAGCACCCAAAGCAGCCGCCGCCTTCAAACTTATATTAATTTTATTCACATTTCCAGAACAAAGCATTGGTGGAGGGCGACACTGCGGCCAGCGTCAAAAGGAAAAAGCTCAAGTATTTGTTTGGCTTAAGGCGGGCAAACATTTCAGAGGCTGAGAGAAGCCAGCGGACGGGCTGCCGGCCCCCGTTTCCAGTTCAAGTAGGAGGAATTTCAAAAATAAGCTCGCTCGCCACGTGACAGTGACGATGTCAGAAACTTTAAAGCTCCCTGTGCTCTAAGTGCCTGAGCAGAGCACCACAGGAGCAGGCAGGAAATCTTGTGCAGCCCACGGAGCTTATCCCCTGGCTGATTTATTCCGCCTTCCTCTCGTTCTTTGGTCGCGCAGTTTTGCTCGCGGGGCCGCCCGGCGCGTCCGCCCGGCTCTAACGGGGCTACAGGGCTGAGCGTTCGGGATGGCGCCGACAGCAGCATCCGGGCTCCCTGCTAAGGAGGAAGGCGAAAAGGAGAAAAGAAAAATAAAACAGAGCAATTTGGGACTTCAAGAGCACATCCAGCAATAAGACACGTTGTAATGGGCAGCGCGGAGGCTTTTTGGTTGCACTGCTTGGCCACGGGAGCTGCACAACAGCCGCACGTTCGGCCCGGACAACACGGCCTCAAACACAGGCGGCTGCAGAGCCCGTGCTCAGACCCAGCCCCTCTTAGGGCTGGGGGAAAAAGGCAAATTTTTGTAAAATCGGAGACACAAAGGTCAATTCCTAAGTCACGGGTCAAGTCGGAGCCAGAACAGGAGGGTTTTCTTCTTGTGGGAAATATTCGGAAATTTTAAATCTGTCCAGTGAAGATCCTCAAAGTCTTTTCTTTTTGCCCTTGCATTGCTTTCAAGTTGCTTAATTTCATTAAAATAAAGCTGTATTTGGAAGAAGAGTTAAAACAGCTCTGTGCACTCTGCAAAAAATTAGCAGATTTGCAGAAAGGCACAAGAAGCAGATTCCTGCTTTTCCTAACCCTAAAAGGTTTCCTCCCTCCCTCCTTGCTAAAAACACTGCCTCTAACGGAATAAACTCCAAGTTCACATTTTCTTCTTCCATCCAGCTGGCTTGGAAGCCCCTAGGATTAAAAATCTCTCTGCTGTTTGAATAATTTCAGTGACTGGAATTTCACTGCTCATTTCACTGATTCTCTTCATCCTCTATCTAAATATAGTAAAAAGAAATTTATATATATTTATATATTCTTTTCTTTTCGCTGGAGGCAACCTGCTGTCCCCAACTCACTCTCCCAAAGGGAGGAGGAAACACAGAAAAATCCGCAGGACTTGCTCCCGGGAAAGGAGCACGCCGTGAGATGGCACTGAGCTGTCGGCGGCCGAGGATCCGTGAGCCCAGGGCTGCTGAAGACGGCAAGGGGAGCAAAGAAGGGCTCTCAATAAGAGCCCAATGCAGAGCAGTCCAGCTCCCGAGCCCTGCTCCAGGTGCTTCGGAGCCCGCGCGGTGCCGCTCCCAATTCCAGCCTTTGCACAGACTCGGGATGCTCCGGCTCTTTGGCAAACATCCTTGTTATCTCATTGGAAATATCTGTTAATAAATTAAAGTCGTAGCTTGTCTAGCCTGTGTTAAATTACTAAGTTCTCCTGCAGCTGCCTGTGCAGGGAACTGTTATTTAGGATTTTGGGTGTTCTACATCCCACCATCCGTACGTAGAAGGCTTAAAGTCCTTAACTTCTTATACAAAAATAGAAAGTATGGAGACAAATTGCTCTGTACATTAATCCAGGGCTGAATGCATTCAGCAGCTCCGATTCTGCTGTGCTGACAATTTTAAGGAACTTATTACTTTCGGAAGGTCACCGGGACCTCTCAGGAGCTGGAAGGTCGGACAAAAGACACGGAGAAAGGAAAAATGAAGCGGAGGGCTTCTTGCATCATCCCACCAGTGCATAGAGCACGTTGGTCTTCAGTTCTGGAGCAACTGCAGTCCCAAGACTAAGGCAACAACACTGGGAATAAAGATGCCAAGAGCAGGAGGCAGTCGGAGGCATCCGCGGGTGGACGGATCATGCGGCATCGGGCAGTGCCCTGAGATCCTCTTGCAAGCTGGGCTGGGGAGCTCGCCCACGCTGGGGAACGCGGCACGGAGAAGGGCTTGGTCCGTCCCGCACGGAGCCGCGGGAGCCTGGGGCGCAGCCCCGCACGCTGCGAGGCACAAAGGGAAGGGTTGAGAGGGCCCCTGGGGTGCAGAGCACTTCTCCCTGTGCTTCCAGGCGGGAGAGGGGCCCTGGCAGTGGGGCAGGAGTCCTGCGCCTGGGACAGGCCACGCTCAGAAAACCCTGCTCCCATTCTCAGAGCAGCAGGGAGTACTGGTGCTCTGCTCCGGCCAGCAAAGCGCACGGGTTGCTCCCTGCAGCAGAGCCCCGAGCCTCCCCTCCTCCTGGATACAGATTTGCTCTCTTTGGAGGATCATTCGCTTGTGGTTTCGCTGTTTGTTCGAACCTTGACCTCCTCTGCTGAGATCTCCCTTCAGCTTCTGCCTGGCTTCCCATAGAGGCTTGGAGCTCTCGGTGCCCTGCTGCTAAAGCACCCGACTGGTACAAGGGAGAGCCCCTTTGGAGGCTGTCAAAGCCCAGCACTAACTCCCTAAGATTCTCCTTGTAGGGAATAAAAGCAAATCGTGTGTAGGACGTGCTTGCACCTATCTGTGTCCGCTGGCCGCTGGCGTTTCAGCTTGCAGTGCTCCTAGCAGGCGGCCGACGGCGAGGAGAGCGCGGATGAATTCAGCCAGCTCGCAAGGGCACCTGATGGTCTCGTTTTGCCACGGCCCGAAAGTCCTGATGGGGTCCTCTAATATGGTGCAAAGAGTCCATTAGGCAGGATCTGAACTTGTAAGATCAGCAGGAGAAACTGGAATTTAAAAATCAGTCTTGAAAATGTCAGTTCTTGAGTCACATTTCTGAAAGATGCAGACGAGTTGTCTGAAGTGCAGATTTTCCCTATTTTTTCACTCCCTTCTCAGAGTTTTTATACATATGACTGTACATATACATATATTAAACACGCTGGTGATAATTCAGTCTCTCTTTCAGGCATTGTCATTGCACACAGCAGGCATTTCACTCATAGCTTTTTCTTCCTGTCGCAGCTCCACCAATGCTACCCTAGATTTCCCCTTATAACTGGAGGTTTCTTCTAGATCTCCTCAGAGAGATTGATATATCAAAACCAAATTCAATTAAAAAATATAATCATTTCTTCTTGAAAGCGAAGCTGCCCCATATTCCAGAT
Organism: Nothoprocta perdicaria; assembly: GCF_003342845.1. Classification (NCBI taxonomy): domain Eukaryota; kingdom Metazoa; phylum Chordata; class Aves; order Tinamiformes; family Tinamidae; genus Nothoprocta; species Nothoprocta perdicaria. The sequence continues at coordinate 4,545,736 of NW_020455566.1, forward strand.
GGTGGCAGGATTTTTATGTCTTCAAAATACTTATAACAAATTCTACTTAAAATATGCCTAAGTCCTAATCTGCCTGTTTGGCACTTCATAACACCCTTTAAACTGAAGATTTGTTCCCTGCAAATCGGTGCTGGGCTCTGGCAAAGGGCTCTGCTCAGTGCTCTTCCGCAGACCGGAGCATGAGGATGGCGTTGGAGATTTTCAGAGCCGGGCCCAGCTTGATGCCGAGTATTTTAACTAGATCGGTCTGGTTCATGAGTAGAAAGGCCTCTCCGTCTATTTGCTAGAAATTGGAAACACAGAGAAAATAGAGATTATTACTTAGAAATTGGCAGGTTGCTTCTCATTTTTAGTCTTTCCAATTAAACAACACACTTAGGATTGAGAAATAAAAGCAAAAGCACTGCCTTGAGGATGCCTGATCATTAGGCTTTATGTTCTTTAAAAGGATAAATCCTCTAAAATCCAACAATTGTCCAAAGTCCTAGAGCTTATTCACAATCTGCAGCCAGAAATTAGATGAGGAAACGCAGAGCTCAAGCCTCCAGCAGGCAGCTATCCAGAAGGAATATCCTACCCTCCTCGACAACAATTAGACATATCAAATCACCGTTTCCTACTGCATGCAGTACATGCTCTCACTGGAGATTTGGGGACTCCTCTTAAGCCGTTCAGGGTAAAATTTAAAGCCAAATGCCCTCTGTGCTGATGTTTTGGTCGGCTTTGCTAGAAACCTTACAGAGGAGAAAAATGCCTGAGATGTGAATCTCTGTCTGTTCTCAACTCTGATATGCCCACAAGCAACAAGACATTCTGGGCATCAGAGAATGAAATCTTTTTTTTTTTTTTTTTCTTTTAAAGAAGATCAGCAATTTACTTGGGTTCCCAAGAACATCCGCAGTTACCCAGAGATGACAAAGATATAATTAAAACAAATAAAAAAAATGCTTCAGGGAGGAAGCCAAGGATTAATGGAGAGAGACAAGGAATGTGCATCTCACTGGGACACATTACTCCATTAACATCCATTTGCAGAGACCAAGAGCATCTCAGCCTCTTCTTTGATGATGACCAGCTACAGCGGATGACACGGGACATTCATCTGATCCAGAACAGCAATTCTGCTTCCCTTGCAGTTGTCCCAGCTAGAACTTCCTTGCATTTCAACAACTGCTAGAAGCAGCTACGTTTAATTAACTCAAACCTATAATTAAAGCAAGGAGCTGGCAGCCAGGAGGTTTCATTTCCCCTTTTCTGCTCTAGCCACACAGGAGACCACGAGCAAGTTACTTAACGGGCCGGCGTCTACACTGAGAATGACAGCAGTGCTCCCCATCTATAGATAACTTCACCTATTTATGTTTGCAAGCTGCCCAGAGTCTGTATTACTGCAACGAACAAGCTAAAATGCTAAAAATATCTTGAAATAAACGGATCACTGCTTCAATTAAATAGAGCCAAGAGTAGAAGGGAAATGCTGGAAAAAAGTCCTGGGCTCGAAAATGCTTTTGCATCTAACATTACCATGTTTGCTGTTCCTGCGTTGCCTCGAAGGTGCCTCCTTTGGAACAGCCCTGCCCTGCACACAAGCGCAGAAGGCTGCCTGGGGTTTATTATGCATTTCTTTGCTCCGTCTTCTTTGAGTGGTTTCTGAAATTCTGCGCACAATTTGTTCTCTTGGTTCCTAACGTAAGCAGCCCTCATCCCCCCCCCCCGCCAAGAGAAGGCTGCAGGGGATTTATTTCTCCTAAACAGAGAGCACTCACCGGCCTGATTACTGCTAACGGACAATTCGGGTGGAGTGAGCAGTGCTGCCACTCGCACAGGAATTTGGCCCAAGCCAAACTTGCTAAAAGGTTTTAATTTCAAACTAGCAATTTAGCCTGAGCAGAAACCTTAAATAAATAAACAAATAGATAAAACCCAAGCTCCTCTCGCCTGGCAAAGAGAATGAAAAGCTAAGGTTGCCGAAAGTAAGATCCTAAAATAGAGCGTGGCTGCACCTAGAAAGGAATAAAGCCGCTGGAAGTGGGGCTAGGAGCAGCTAAACCAAAACTGCAAGAAAATAAGAAATGGTGAACGGTCCTGTTAGAAGACTCGCTAGCTACATCTCACTTACCAAGCCCTAATTTCTGAATATGTCGTCTCTAGAAATGAGGATGCATCTTTTACATTCAGCTGTACTGACAGGCTGGTTCACTTGGGTAAATCCCATTACTCCTACTGTGTTCAAGTAAGCAGGATCCTGCTGCACTGTTACTTTGCAGTAGGTTTTTTTTTTGCAAGCCTTAATTTCTTTTGCTTTTTGTTAGTCTTATTTTTTTTCTAATCAGTGGAGACAAAATACAGGTACATAAAAGAAAAAGCCTTCACCCTTGTGCTCTCATATCCGAAGTGGAGACTGGAGCGGTGCCCTATATGGGGACAGAAGCTCATTTAGGGTCTCCAAGTCGCACCTCTAAGGTCACTGGAAGCCAAAGCACCTGCTAGAGCACAAGCGTTTCCCCCAGACGCTCACTGGAGGACGGCTCCTCCGCGCTGCCTCATCGCGGCCCACGGCACCGCCGCGGCTCCCAGGCTTTTGCCAGGCTCCCGAGCGGAGCCGGCATCTGCTCCCGGCTCCGCTCGGCGGAACCGCCTGTCCTGGTTCCGACAGGACATCTTTATAGCGCTGCCAAAAGCGCTCCACAATAGTCCAAGGCAGGATGTCAGGCCAAGCAAACAAGGCAAGCGACTCCAACGGCTGGGGGGGGTTGGAAGCAGCAGGATGCAATTAGGCACGTTAGTATTTAGCTCCATACTGAAGCTGTCTCCTAACTGCCAGAGGCTCTTTAATGACAAATGTGAGCCCGTCAAGGCGATCAGCGCCGTAACTCTGGAATAACACGAGCACAAAAGCACCTTCTTGCTGCCAGACCCTCCAGCATCGCAGTGCACGACCTGGGGGGCTTCACTTACCTCGTCCCTGAATATCGGTGCTTGCTCCTTGCAGCCAGGCAGGCGCTGGATGAAGTTTGCCACCTGCCATTAAGCACGGGAAAAGAGAAAAGTGGACAATTAAAATGGGGCATCATCAACCAAAAATATCTTATCCTTCTATTTTAAACTCATCTACAGCGTTCATTTTCTGTGTGGTTTTGTCAGAAAGCAAAATCTAGAAGAAAAAGGATTTAGACAGCTTCACATGACAACGTCGCTGAAAGAGACAAGCCTGGAAACAGGAATACAAATATACGGATGACATGAAGCACTAGGAAGGAGTTTGCTCTGCTTTAATCTGTGCTGCTTTGAAGGACAGGATCCGCGGAATCAATGGGATTAAAAGAATATCAGTGAACTTGGCTTTTAGCATCAGGGAAAACACTTTTAAGGGGAAATCTGTAATAGCTGCCGCGGAGACGCTCACAAGCAGCCCACGGGTCACCCCGGGGCACAAGCGACGCGAGGAGCCCTCCTGAGCCGCGCGGAGGGTCACTTAACAAGCCCCGTGTTTTCCATGCGTGCTCCACTGGCGCAGATTGGTCTCCGAGGCGTAACGAGACCAAACACATGCCGCTAATCGGCGGCGGCCCCGCAGGAAGGGCCCGTCGCGCGGCGCAGGGAGCGCTCGCTCCTGCCATCCTGATGATTTTTGGTGCAAAGCGTCAATTCAAATTCCTCGCGGTCTGCAGGGAAGGTGGCCGTGACCCCAGACGTGTGTGGTGCCCCGAAATCCCCATCTCTTGCTGTGTGTTTGGCAAACTCGGGGGGTCTGACAGAGCCCCCCTTTAACGCCGCGCTGACGGCGCCTCGTGACAAGACGCACACAGGAGCCGGCATTAACTTGGATTTAGCAGCGCCCAAGCAAGTAGCACAAGGACAGACTCCCCATACGTTGTATTGGCAACTCAGGCGGGATGAACTAACCAACACTTCAGTTCCGTCACCTCCCCACATTCCTGTGCGACTCAACACCCTTCCCCGGCTGTGCTCCGAAAGCACGGGAGGAAGCTCTCAATAAATAACAAGGCTGCATTAAAATAACTGCTCTTGCAGATTGTGCAGCGTTACCAAGAGCCTCTTAGCTTGAGGGTCTTAAAATCCTGCTGCTGCTCTGCCAGTTCAGCTCTTCTCAACCATCAGAGAATTAAGGATGTTTTTCCCCCTTAATGTGGGTTTTGTAAAATAAAACAGTTCTTCATCCGAAACCAAAGAAGAATTTTACACTCCCGTCGCTTTGCTCTTGTTTCAGACCAGCAGAATGGTCTCCTTTGTGCCAGAGTTCAAAGCATAAGCCCTGAGCAAATCTCTGCTCTGTAGGAAGATTTTAGGAAGCCAAGTGCCAGCAGATGAGATCTGCTTTGGACTTGCCCAAACACAGAAGGTCCCGCTTGCTTTCATCCACACGGACCTGCAGCTACATTTAATTGCTCACGCTGATCTTGCAAGTGCTCATACGGAGGCCAAATTGATTCCTATAATTTCCATAATTTGCAAAATCCGATCTCTTTTATTGCAATTCAAGACAAAACCTGCAATCACTTTGGCCGGTCCCCTGCAACTCTGTTTTTTCACTATGCTGTTCCCTCTTACCAGTGGCCACCTCATTTTTCGGACTGCAGCACAGATCACAGCTCAGCATATTCTGGGTTTTGAAGCACGATGTCCAGAGCACCTTCATTCATTCCCTGCGCTCCCTACTTAGGCTCATCTGTTACCTAACTAATGCCCCAGTTAAATTTACCCTGCAGTTGTTTTAAAGGTCAACTGCAAAGGAAAAAAATTATTTGGCTTGTGTCCTGACTCTGCTCTTCCATGAAACAGCCTCCATGTTTTATCCAAAAGAAAGACATCCTGCTTATTTTTATGTCAGAGGATTAACTGCTCCTGCCCTCATTGATTTACTATATGACCTTTTGGAGAAATCTGTGCAAGCTTCGAGAAAGGACTTGAACAGCAAATCTCCCACAGAGGTTGTTCTTTGCCTCCGTGTGTTTGCTGCAAATTCAATTCCAGCACTTTTTCATTAAAACACAAAACAACAAAAAAGGGCCGAGTTTTAACCAGTCACACTCCTTGCTCAGTCCCCTTCACAGCCGCGCTGGCTCCCGTCTGCTGCCATCCTGCATCCCTGCCAGACGCGAGCAGGAAGAGCAAAGTCAGGATGGGATTTATCTGATGCAAGGGGCACTTCAGGAAAACGCACTTTCTAAAAGTCCCTGAAGACCCTTGATGCTTCATAAAAAAAAGTGGCACCTTTTTTCCTGCTTGGCAGATGAGCTCCTTCCTTGCAAACGCAGCATTAAGAGTCTTTGTCCTGAATTAAACAGTCTACGACCCAGTGCCAAGATTGGAATTGTCACCGCCTCCCGAGCGGAGGTACAAATATTATTTATGCCCAAGGCACGGAGGCAAAAGCATCGACTCAGCACGCACAAGATGCTATTGTCACATGGCACCTAATTACAGGAGACATCTCAAGAGCTCGGAGAGCCGAGACCCGTCGCCGGCTGCGCAGCTCCCTCGGCCAGAAGGCAGGTCAGGCTGTGGGCAGTTTTGTTGCAGGGGAAACAGGAGGGGAGATGAAAAACGAGGGGATCTGGAAGCATCTGAAATGCAAAAGTAAATCAGCAGCCAAGTGACAGGAGAGGGAGGCCAGACGGAAGCAAAAATCTGCTGCCAGCATCACGTTTCGGGCCTGTGGACTCAAAGATTGAAGAGTAAATAAATATACACAAGAAGAATCCTATGCAGGGAACTCTGCAGACACTGGAGTGTTAATGTGGATCCTTCCCCTCCCTTTCTAAGGGGACTTGGGAATAACTTCTAAGCAAGTCAGTAATTTATTGCACATGGCATGGTTGGAAAGCAAATCGAAAGGCACTGCCTGGGAAGGGAAAGACAAGAAGAAAGGGAAGCCTCCCGAGCAGCTCCGGGAGCGCCCGGCTTCCCGGGGCCCCTGCAGAACGGGGCACTCACCTCTTCCACCGACCAGGCGGCCACGTCCTTGGCCGTGAGCCCCGAGACCGCGGGCAAGAGCCGGCAGTGCTGCTCCCAGCAGAGCTGCAGGCGGCGGCTGGGGCTGGACGCCAGGGAGGGCATGAAGATGGACTGGTGCAGGGCCTGCTGCAGGTCGAGATCCGCGGCTGCAACGGGGAGGAGACGGGTCGGGGCGAGATCACCAAAGCAGGGGCACCCTCCCGAGAGCGGGAAAGGGACAAAGCCCCAGGCTGGCAGCTTTAGCTTCTCAGCAAAATGATGTTCGGAGCATTTTATTGACCAGGTGGAGGGGTTCTGGTAAGAGCATCTGCAGCTGGGGCCTCAGGGCATCGCTGCAGCTCGCAGCTGTGCCAGCCTAAGGGCCCTCCACGCACCCGCTGCGCTGCAGGTCACCTCCAGCACCAGCTCCCTCCTCTCATGTCAAACGACTTTAATCATAGCCGGGAACCCCCCATCCCTCCCCAGCGAGATCACTGCAGAGTCAGGGCCCTAGGGGTGTTTGGCCACATCCCACAAGGGGCACCGGGGCCGGCTGGACACACTGCACCCCGGGGCCATCGCGGCACCCGCGTGGGGCCACGGGACTGGCACCCGGCGCGCGGCAGCCCCACGGCCTCGGGGCTTCGGCACCAGCAGCACCCATGGGTTCCCCTGGCTTCACGCCCTCCTCATCCTCAAGGGTGCCCGCCCATGGTGACAGGCACCTGGAGAGGGAGGAAGGCTCATGGTGACGTTATCTGAACTTTTTCCTCCCTCAACTCCTTCCCCTTGGGAAAATTTCCAAACTACCATCTGAAGAAGTTATCTTCTCCTTGAGAAAGCAGCAGGGTTCCAATGGCTTAAGTACAGATGGGACGGAAACTCTGGGCAGTTGTGGGATTACAGGTCAGTGGATTACTGGAGAATCTCCCTCTGGCCACTCCTGTCATGCTGGTTAAGGTGAACGTGGAGGGAAGGAGATGGATTTTGCTGCCAACGGCAGTGCGGAACGGCCAGGCCTCTCCGGCTGCACAAGTCAGCACTAGGTAAAGAGGCAGCGAAGAAAAGCCAGGCACCTGTCCCGGTTTGTGCCTGCTTGGCTGCTTCTCGATTAGAGATTTATTACCATGTTAAATCCTCCTAAAAGCCTGGTCAGCTTGCCTCTCTGATATGGCTTTTTATAGCAAATCTGAAAGTAGGAACATGTTGTTTGTTAAAGCGATATCAGGAAGCTCCTCTTAAAACTTAACCAGTCATGTACCAGAAAAAAATATACATTGATTTTTCATTTGATATTTTAGATTTCTATTTCATCCTCAGGAGAATTTAAAGATCACTGTTTTCTTCACTAGCTCAGTAAATACTGGCAGTGAAACGCCCTCACTGTTACACAGGAGTATGCAGGGGTATAAAAGGTGAGGCAATCTGATCTCAGTTAATAAATGGGAGACTCTACAAAGTAATAACTGTCATATCACTAGGGGATTGTACTCTTCCTCCATTTCCATTTTAAATGAAAAAGGGGAAGAAAATTAAGATGACTCTTACACCAGCCTCATGCACATGCTGTGGAATCAAAAAGAGATGTAAAGTTTTTGTAGAGTTTTTGTATTTAAGCACATACACACACACACACACAAATCAACCAACCTTTTCCGTCGCCTTCTTGTTTCACCAGCTGTAACTTTATATAGGCGTGTGAGCACCCGAGCCTGAAAGCATCAATCACAAAAATGTTACTAAAGATGCACAATTTGTGAGGCTTGTTCCTTCTCACCAAGATTAATGGGACTTGCAGAAACTAAGATCTTTTCCCTCTTAAAAGTGGCAGTTGCGCCACACTGCCCCAATCTCTCTTTCTCTCTACAAGAGACAAATTTCCCATTATTAAATTCATGGCTAGACCTCAGACACAAGTCTAGAGCAGGAAAAAGAGCCACAGAATGGGAGGAAGGGAGGGGATTTAAAGTTAACATGTTGATCTAAAACTCTACCCTTCCAATGTCTGATCGCAGCAGGCTCTTCCAAGCCAGGGATTTACATCTGTATTTCAGATGTGGCAGCACCCCCAGGAAACACAACAGTTAATACATGAAAACCCATGTTTTCATGCAACCATGCAAAACATCTTATTTACTGTTTTGGTTTGGCTTTGTCAGATGTGGAGGATTCCTCTTCTGCCCAGTCTCTCTCCTGACTGTTTTCAGACTGTTCCGACAGGCTGTACAGGCTGCACTGGCAGGATTTTTCACTGCTTTGTACAGATTTCCTGCAGACAGACAAGCGATAGCAGCTAGGCCGACTTGTCCCCTCTTCCCAGGGGAGAGCAAAGCTGCTTCTTGCAAGTGGCAGCATCAACCACCATCTAGTGGTGGAAGCTTCCCTCTCTCCCAGGATAATTCAGATGTTCCAATGGGACATTTTAGCTGTCTCCTGCTGCTCAAAAATTAACGCGCAGATAATACATAATTTTCACAATACTCCGGTTTAAGATTTTCAATGAAATATTTGAAGGAGCTCAATTTATTTGCCAAGAGATACATAAAGCCATTACACCAACCAGCCCACTGCGGGATGGAATGCAGTCATAATTTAATAGTGCAAAATAATCTTGCTTGACAGTTTTAGGACAGGAAATGAAAGAAAAGTGTGTGTATATAAATATATATATATGTATATATATATATATGTATTTCATATATATATATATGTATATATATATGTGTGTGTATAGCTATATATATATATATGGAACAGGAAGGAAAATGAAACAGCAAGGAAAATTTATGGAGAAAGAATGCAATTTCCTTAGTGGGAAGGTAACCAGAGCAGCAGGATGAAGGAATCAAGAAGCCTATTACGGCACGTGAGGGTACAAAAGTGCCCTGCTCCGTGTTGAGGTTGGCTGGGCCATGGCTCACTACGACAGATTAGCTCAGTGCTTTACTGCTTTTCTGACAATTCTCATGTTTGTCTGCATTATAGAACAGTTTGACTCCCTGGTTATCTGCAAAGGAAAGGGGTTGAGCTCACCTGGAATGGGGAGAGTCCTCCTGAGAAGACTCGCCTGCTCCCCCAAGAAATGGAGCAGCCATTTCTGGTCTCCTGATTTTCTGGATGCTTTGGCTAGGGGCAGGTCTCTCCCCGCTCAGACGGTCCAGCAGCAAGTTTTCTCTGTTGAGATTCACATCGGAATATGGGCAGCCAACTAAGCTGTGTTACCAAATAAAATAAAATAAAGAGTTCATGTTTTTAAAGCTGGCATAGCAGCACTCTTCCTCACTAGCTCTTACTGTTTGTCTGAATAATAACTCGTGAAACAAAAAACTGTCCTGCAAATTTCACTTTATAGCCCTTACAATACTATGTGATACTGAATCTTCCAAAATCCTCTGAGTTTCTTTTTGTATTCTCCTTTTCCAAGAACATGTAAGAAATTGGAGGCAGAGCACAAAACAAGAGCTAGCTCTCCCCACACCTCCGCAATAATACTTCACCCCAGCCTCTCCCCTTTTACCTGCCTGCTGCCATGCTCTTCTTGGGTATATTATTTTACATAAGAAATTGCTTTGTTGATGCTGGGAAGTAGAGGCTGGACTGAATTAACATGTGTGATTGCAGTTGTCATGGTTCTGTTGGTGTAAACTGAATTAATGGTGGAATAAGGGATTGAGACACAAGAGGGAGCTGCAGTTACAGTTATAACCATCTCCTGACCCACCACCTGCGATCATTTCGGTGTGGTGCAGGTGCCTGTTGCTCATCGCTCCTGCAGAATCAGAGAGGCAGAGCATTTACCAGGACACCCGGCACACGTACGTGTAATGAGTTCCGTATCGCGGTCCCTTGACGTGACCGATGCCCTGGCAGCCTGGAGTAGGACACATCTGTCCCGCGGTTCCCACTGGAACAGCAGCACCTGATAATGAAAAGAAAGTTAAACAGATTTGTAAAAGCTTCCTGCATTTGAAGAGCAGGTTGCACTTAAACATATAACACGACACTGATGCCATCTACTTTACCTAGTGGGACTTGCAAAGCGTGGCCAGTCTTTGCACACCAGCCAACTGGATGAATGTCTGGGCTGTCCACGTCAACCCAGAAATCATAAATATGGTCCCAACCATCAAAATGTATCTGAAAGAAGCACAAAGCAAGGGGTACAGTTAAGAACACAGCTCACCTTTTATCTTAACTTCTCCCTTTGTCTCATCTTGCTCAGCTTTGGCTGACTCACTCAATTCTTTAAGCCATGCACAATCATCCTTTATGTGCTCAGTGTAATTATTTGTTTTCCTGAGTCCTTTATTTCCTAGCCCATTAATAGTTATGTTTTATAGAACACACAGGTTCTGGTGACACAGTCAAATCACAGAGCCTATTAAAAATCATAGATTAGGGGCTGACCCATAAACTCTATACTTGGGACTACATATCTGCAAACAGATTTTTTTTTTCTTCTGAGAATCCAAAAAAAACACCATAAAAGCCAAGGATTTTGGCCAGTTTTGTGGTGAGCTGACTAACATTTTCAATAGTAACACGATTTGAAGGGCTTTGCATTGTTGGTTCAGATCCAGGTTGGCAGAGATTAAAGATCACTGCTGCTTAAAGGCTGCTGGGCTGTTTATGTTGTAGAGTTGCAGGCAAATGTGCAGCTGTGCTGCAAACCACGCTACTGCGCTTGACAAAATCTGAATTTTTCCCTGCAATCACAGAGAAAAGACTGAGAATCAAGTGGCCGGTGGGGAGCAGGCTCCGCAGGAAGGAGGCCTCTTGCCAAGCAGCCCCCATCAACAGAGCCTTTTTTCGTTTCGTTACCTTGATTCGATAGTCATCTTTGTCAGCTACAGTCGCCACTCTTATCAGGATGGGATTCCGTCTGTCCACAGCCTCTAGCTTCATATCGACCTGGAATCCGTGAGCAGGACGCTGGAAAAGAGAAGTGCGAGTGCAACGTAAATGCATTGGAGGGGAGCTCCAAGCTCCTCCGTTGGCCATGGCTCCTCAGTGCATATTGTGTGATGTGGAGAATCTTTATTTTTTTTTTTTTTTGGGGGGGGGGGCACTTTGGATATTATTCCTGCCCCACAACCCCCCACTTTAATGCCTAGAAATGGTGAAGGGCACTGCTAGCTCCTGAGCCACATTACGTTTAGTGGTGCAGGAACTGCATCATCTCTTACTGGGAAAAGGACCTCAGATGTGGGGCTGAGCTACGTGAAGGCACCTCCCCTGTGCTCTTTCCTTTTTGGGAAGAGCACAGTGAGCCATCAGCTGATGAGCTCAATCCCCACGGTTCTACAAGCTTGGATATCACGTAACCACCTGGAGAAATCCAGGTAGCGCATCCCGCTCTGGCCAAGCCTTTGGCTGCCGGTGGGAGCCGCGTCCTCCTCAGCCCGTGCTGCAACACGCAGCAGCTTTCGCTTTGCTGCCAAGTTCTTCTCTTGCACAAAAGTTTGGTTATATCTGTGACTTCACAGTGAGGACATCCCTTTTCCTTCCCCACGCGAGAAGGACTCCGAAAGGCAAAATCCCCATTTCCGAGACAATTGAAGGAACTGTAGATCTTTGCTTCGAGACTGGGATTAGACCTGCTTCAGGAAGAGCCCTCCAGAAGATCTCCCAAAGCTAAAGCACATCAAGCTAAATGCAGGTGCTCAACTCACAAAAGTGCTGCTCAACTCTCTCTCAGCTGAGCACGGAAGCAATTGCATCCAAGGCAGAGAATTCAAGAATATTCTTCAAGAATATTCAGTGGACAAGCAATAGTTGGGAGGGATGGATTTTAAATTTCCTTTAAATTCCTCCTCTGAGCTGCTTAGCTGGGAGTTACGGAGCACTGGGCACTCAGTCAAGGTGTGCCCTTGCGCTCATCAACCAAGGTCAGGATTTTAGGCAGAGCTGACAGTTTGTTCCAACTCAGATGTCAGAACAAGACCAGAAGGTTAATGAAAAGATGCTTATAAACCACTGTTAATTCTAAGAGCTGACCATGTCTGTCTGCCCTGGAGAAGAAGCCTGAGTGTCAGTGAACAAAATTCTGCTCAAGTGATGAGCAAGGCTACCCATTTAGGCACCACTGGCATTTCTGGCAGAGGTTTCTGGAGCTTGCAAATTTACAGCCCATGGCATGGACAGACACAGTGAGAGAAGCACTGACACTGGAACTGCCTCCTCCTGGGTTTTTGGGTGGTGAAGTCCAGAGATGGGATCTGCTATTTGTGCCAACGAGCAGCGTCTCCACACTGCAGTGATAGCTGCTGAAAACTGCTAAACAATAATTCTGTGACAAACGCCAGTTCTGGCTCTCGACTCATATTTTTATGTACTGATCTGCTGTAATTGCTAGCTGTAATAATAATAAAATCAATAGCTGTACCATGTATTTGCAGGCCAGAAATATAACGAAATTTGATCTTGGAAGAGTTCTATTAACTGTTTATGAATCAAATACCATTTTTTTCTACGTGATTTTTTAAACACAGCCTTGGATGCTCATTTACAGTCTAGAGTTTCAAGAGGGCCATAACCAACCCTCCCTCCCGTTCTCTCAAAGTCAGATTTTTCAGAGGAGCGAAGTTGTGGCTGCAGAGGTAATGGAAACACAGGCTAAAGAGTTGGACAAGACCATGTCTTTCTGCTCTTGTTTTTCTTTAAGCAGCCAAGAGGGATGATCTTAAACTCAGGCTCAAAGTTAAAAAAAAAACACCAAAAAAACCCCCATAGTTTTACCCATTTGGCAGAGAAATGGTGAGCCACTGTCACATCAAAGATCTAGCAAGAAAGGGTAAATAGCAGCCCAGTTTCCTCTAGTCTCCTGACTTAAAACCAAACCAAAACCAGAGATTCACCAACCAGTTTGAATGCTCTTGCTGGAGCTGCCTGAGAATTAGTCTCTTCCAAATACTTCTCCCAGGAGAAACCTTCGGAATCCTTGTATCCTGGAGGAGGCAGGGAGAAAGGAAGATTAATATCTAAGAAAAATCTGCAGTTATTTGTCACAAACAATAGAGAGGGAGCTCTGCAGCACACGGCTATTATATTAATTTAGCACTTACAAAGGGTAAGGGGTAGTGTTCACTCAAATGCCCCATTCGGAGCACACACAGCAGCCCCGCACATTTCCACAGCTTCTACACGGGGCTTTAGCAGCAAAAACTGAACAGTTTATTTCTGCACAACTTAATCAATTTGTACTCTGTAGAGAAAGCTGCCAATTAAAAGCCAGGCAGCAGATTCTGTGACGTGGAATGGCACCACCAAATCCATCTCTTATTTTATTACCTATTCTGTGTGAGTGACTGTCAGACTGTAGAAACTTCTCATCACCTCCTCCCTACTCACCCATAGCTGGGTAAAATTAGCAACATGCAGATAAAAGCCTCCATCACCATTACCCTAATTTCAGAGACCTACACAGGTTTGCTACCGTAACAACCACAGAATGTTTCTCTCCTGCAGCAATTTCTAAGCTACGTTTCAGAAACGCTTCTGCTTTGTTTTCCTTCTTATTTCGGTATTTTTGTAGCTTCGGTGTCCCCCGTTGGCAGCAGGGCCCGTCACAAGTCGCACAGGACAGTTTGCAAATTGCTCTGCAAGCGAATGCCTCTGCAGAGAGAGCAGAGCTGGCTGCAGACCCTGCCAGGGCGCAGTTAATTGGGGTCTGAGGAGGGGGGCTGCTCCCCACAGCCCTGGGCAGCGGGCAGGAGGCTGCTGCAGACAAAGGGTGTGCGGCCCCGCACCGCGGCACCCACAGGGGCTGCTCCTGCACCCGCTCGACTCGATTCGATAATCGGTAATTACAAAACGTTCTTGTTCTAAAACTGTCAATCCAGCAAGCAGGAGATTGTTATTATTATTATTTTTAAGGCAAGCAAGAGCTCTCAAGGCCTGAAAACAACATTGACTTTCCTGTAGGCTCTGTCCTTTCTCATTTGCCACCATTCCTCTTCATTTGCTGAATGCTAGTGCAGCAGCAAAAAGAGGTGACTTCAGTTAATCTTTCATTTCCAAAAATTCCATCTCACCATCAACAAAATCATGACACCGATTCCTTTTTCTTCCAGCTCACCTTGGAAAGGAAATATTGCAAATAAATCAAAACCCTCTTTCCCTTTTGAAATCAAATTCAATTGCAAATTACCAGACCTCATTCCACTGCTTGGAAGAGTTATAAAACAAAATAAACTGCAGCAGCAACAAGCATGAACAGAAACGTCGTTCAGTCAGTTGAGAAAAGAGAACTGAATGGAACCTGTAACTTGCAGGTACGTAATTAGAGGGGAGATGGAGCTTGCAGGGCTTTTCACTGAGGCAGGAAACAGGCGCCACATCCAACGTACCAGGTGGTGTCGTCAGTGGAGTTCCAGTTTCCTGGCAATAACCAACGGGACGAATGTAGGGGCTGCTGGCTTCACACCTGCACCAGAGAGAAAACGGGAGCGCTGGCCAGTTGCAAGGCGAGAACAGACACAAAAATTCAAGAGCTGCCTGAAAGGCCTTTCAGATGCTTTCAGCCAGTGTGATCGCGGTGTAAAAGACAAGCGTTGCCTTCTTAGAAGGCAAAGAAACCCTAGAATCTGCCTGACGCTTTAAAAAATGTGGAAGATGCCTATTCTTTTTAATAAAACACGGACCCTACAGACCACCACTCAGCCTGGACAGAGATGGTCAAAGTCGAAACAAAACAAAACACTCATCCCCAAAAGAATCACTGTAATTTGGCAGAACAGGCAAAGGTTCTTCAGGCCTCAGTTTAGAAATGCCTGTTAGCCATTAATTATAGCTGGAAACTGGTGGTATTTGTCCTGGCTCCTAATTTTTGAGCTTTTTTGAAATGGGAGCATTGAAATTGTTCCTCGAGTCCCACTGGCTCCGAGGAAGAGACCGGAGGGTCTTTCAGCACTGGGAAGCCCGGTGGCATCAGCCGAACTGCGCTTCCACGCTGGGGTTGCTTGCTTTTCATATCATAGTTTTCAAATTCAAAGCAACACACAGCAGGGAAAAAAAGGACACTGACTAAAACAGTCAGGGAACAAAATCTAAAATTCTATAAATTCAAACAGCAGTATTACAAAGCTCTCGATCACTTATCTAAGGAAAATAAATAAATAAATAAATACAAATTAGCCACCGAGCAGGGCTGATTCTGAAGAAAGAGCCATTCCGGGCACTCCTTTTGCTTCTTATAGACAAATTCAAAGAAAGTGTCTCATTTGATGCGGGTTGGAAAATATGGACCATAGAGGGAAAACATTTCCTTTATTAATACCCAACCTGGCCCCAAAATGAGGGCAGCAGATCAAGATTCTCCAACGTGCAACACAACTGAAGGGCAGTGTGGGACTGCACTACATTACTACACTACATCTTACTGCATTAAAAAGATAAGCTAATACCATCAGTGAGAAGGTGGAACCAACCCCAGCCTGCTTGCAGATGTATTTAGAGAATACATTGGCTTTACCAGTAGTCATAGCTCTCATCCCAGTTATCGAAGTGAATGAGCAGGCGGTTTTCCAGCATGTCAGTGATGGTTGCGACGCACATCAGCGACGGGTTCTTCTTGTCCACTGCCTCCAGCTTCATTCCCAGACGAAATCCAGAAGGGGTGACAGGCTAAGGAACAGGACACCCGGAAAGGGAACCTTGGCCACACTGCAGACCAGGCTGCTTAAGCTACTATGCTAAATGCATTTGTGGCAGGTTTTAACTCAGAAGTGCATAGTCCAAAACACACTATAGCTACCAGGCTGACGGTGCATCTGACAAGAGACACGAGCTGGGTGACGGATAAGTACGTTCAAGCTCCCTAACCTGATGATGGATCCCAAAGTGCACATAGGCATGCTGCTAGAAAGCAGAAATTATTTTGGAAATTAGTAAAATAGAGGAAAGCAACACAAATATTTTGACTTTGGGGACATAGCAGAACAAATTGTTGTAATATATTTAACAAATGGTAGTGCAAATCTTTTCCTCCAGTATTAAGAAGGGGAAACAAATCCTCCACCTGGAAAACCAGTGGCTGGAGGAAGGAAAAAAAATAGCACTAGTTTCCCATCCTGCAAATAAATCACAGCAGGAAATAGCTTGCATCTGATTGCACACCATGGTTGCACCTCTGGCATGAATGTATTAGAAAACCATGTAAATATTCTGGTCAAAACTTGCTTCAGATCAGACCTACTTGAAAACACATTGTATTCAATACCAGCACTTACTGCGCTAAGGCTCTTGAAAAGGCTTTTTGGAGCTGCTTGAGCTTTGCAATTCTTCAAATATGAAGTCCAATTAAATTCTTCTTCCTTGAAGCCTAGAAAGAGAAGTAAAAGATTGCTTGACACAGCCCCATTACAATCAGATTGTTTTTTCAAAGATGGAAATTAGCTGGGAAGAGTTTGAACTTTGCAGGATAACTGCCCTTGCACCATGTCCAAGGATCATGCAACTCCATTAAAACACTTTTTCCTTTGCATTGCAAATTAAAACATTTTACTGCACTGCCTAATTATTAATCTGAAACTGCACGAGTTCTTAGGAAATGAAGGCAGGAAAGAAGGAAAAACTGCAGACCCCCAAAGAGATCTCCCCGATTCACACACTCCTGCAATAAATATTCCAGTTTGACTAACCATGTCAGTCTTTAGGAATATCAAAAGGAAGCTGCCTGATCCTCTGTGATTGCACCTGTCTTAATTACACCTCTTTCCTCTAAATGACTCAGATGAAATCAAATTAATAACGAAACAGGGCTCGCCAGCATGACTGGCTCCTGGCAGAACGTACGGTTTTGTGCACGCCACCGTTTCCCTACCTTTAGGGGGGAGCAGCTTATGGGCTGTTTTTTCACACCAGCCGACGGGGTGGATGTCTGAGGAATCGGCGTTGACCCAGAAGTCGTAGCACTCCTGATAGCCGTCGAAGTGCAACCGCAGCCTGTAGCCCTGGACCTGGAAGCAGCGGAGCTCCGTGAGCACCGAGATTCAGAAAGCAGCTAAACCAAAATACCAATGTAACCCTCCTTCCAGATTTGGATTTATAAATAAAAGTAAATTTAAGATGGGATTTATTTTCAAAAAGCTTAATTTGATGTTTTCTCATTTGCATCGTTTAAGTTTCCAGGCTGCTCTTTTCAAGCAGTAGAAAATAAAATTGGCCGGTGGAACTTCCTCAGCCTCATATTCCGCATTCCTGTGCCGAGTACAGACACAGCAGGAGAACATTTATATCTACACC
Source organism: Nothoprocta perdicaria (assembly GCF_003342845.1). Taxonomy (NCBI): domain Eukaryota; kingdom Metazoa; phylum Chordata; class Aves; order Tinamiformes; family Tinamidae; genus Nothoprocta; species Nothoprocta perdicaria. Next base: position 4,562,938 of record NW_020455566.1, read on the forward strand.
AAATCAATGCAGATTTCACGGAACTGAAGCAGCCTAAAAGCATTTCAACTCGCTTTGTATTTCCTAAGTCTCAGAGCCTAATTTCATCATTCTTCTTCATATTCATTCACTGCATGAAATAAATAGGGGCACTTTTTCTGAATTACAACTGGAAGAAAAAAAAATGACAGTAGGTTTTCAGGCTTAGATCCTTAACCACATAAATGTATTGCTTTAGTGTCACCTTGAACTTCTCCTAATCAGTGACTTTATTAGAACGTTATTCTTTTTGTGTTTCTAGCTTTTTGGTGGACTAAAACACAGCCCTCCTAAACAAAAATATAAATCTAAATGAGATCTTTGGAATCAGAGATAGGAAAAACACCTACCTCAGCCACAGTAAGGACACAGAATCGAGATGGGTGTTCGGGGTCCAGCCCTTCTAATTTCATTCCGGCTTTAAATCCATTTCGGCCTTGCGGGAACGATTGATACTGTGAGAGAAGGGGGAAAAAAAGGTGGGGAGGGATGGGAAGAAAAACCCGTTTTTAATCCTGAAGACAAAGTCTATTGCAGAGCAGCTATCAAGTATACTTAAGGTTTTAGATCTTCAGCTCACAGAGGAAAAATCTCTCTCTAAATGACTGCTGTTTTAATGGACAAGCACAGGCAGAGAAATCGATAAAGGCCCAATTGCCATATTTCAAATTTACTTAATATAACATTTTAAAAACTCATACGACTACTATGAGGCTGCAGCAATTAACCGTGATGGAATCTTGTAGCAGAGGTAGCTTGATTTGAACACAGAAAACGTCCCCTTCACAGCCTGGTGCAGGAAGACTGGCAGAAACAGGGAAGCTAAAAGGCTTTTGCCCATACGAGCACAAGCTCAACAGTCCAGCCTTTTTTGAAAGAGCTTGTTCCCTGTAAGATCTCACCTTCCATTGATAGAAACAGATAAGGCCTCTGTACTGGGGAGGAAAAGTCCTTTCTTGGATCATTTTTTCTTTATTCATCATTTTAATTCACATTAAAAATCTGAAGTATAGACTAGGCTTAAGGAGAAAATGCAACTGGCTGATTGCAATACACTGATTACCTGGGTTTGATTCTCATCTCCAGCTGCAAGGTGCAAAGAGCCCTTGGCTTCAGAAGAACCACTGGGAGATGAACTTTTACTTCAGGATGAGGCAGTGAAATGCTGAAGGGCTTCAGCAAAGCTGAATTTGTTCTCTCAACTTCTATAACTGTATCAGACCACGAGTGAAGGCAGTTTCCACCCGAGCTGATTTATTCAGAGCTACCCAAAGCAGACTAAAGAGAAAATCTTTGCTCATTTGTGAGTGGCTTGATTGTTTTTGCTTTTTGCAGGGCTTTTGCTGCCTGCTTACACCAAAACAACTAGCAAATATAGCTACAGGACCAAGGGAGGCTGGTTTTGCTTTTTGCAAGGCTATTGCTGCCTGCTTACACCAAAACAACTGGTGAATGCAGCTGCAGGACCCAAGGCAGCCTTCAGTTTTACTTCCCTAAAGTTGTTGATTCTGTAAGTTCGCCTGAGGAAAAAAAGTAGGGAAAGATTCCAACAGCTGCCGACCTCTCTGAAGAGCTTCAGGGGAGCAGCTATCATCTGTTCCTCTTCCAGGTAGGAACCCCAGTTCCACACTGCCTTCTTCGCAGGAACAGCTAAGGAGGCAAAACCAGAAGGATTAATGCTTCTTTTGGACACCTCCTGCTCTGCCTTCTCTTCAGCCTCCCATTTGGGCCAGTTATTTATAATAACACCCAAATGCAACCACAGCCACCACTGCCTTTGATCAGGTAGAAGGATATTTCCAGGGCAAGTAGCAAGAGAAGTGCAGGCTACATACAGGTCCCTGGGATCCCCTCAAAGCAGGCAGCAGCAACCAGCCATTGAGAAAAAATACTAATTCCAGCAGTAGTACAATTGTATTCCTCTTACATTAAAAATAAATAAATGCATATATATTTTTTTATATATAATAAATATATATATGATTATAGGTCAAATAAATTGCAGTCAGCCAGTTGGCAAGCTGCCAATAAGAAAGCTGCCACTGCAAAGTTTGCCACATGGTATACGAATTCTGGAAACAATTCCTTCTCCTGATATTTCACAGAGGAGCAAGGGGTTAGATATAAACTAAAAAACAAACCCAAAACAAATGAAAAATGCAGTGAATTTTTGGTCAGTTCACAAGATTGCATATATATTCATAATATGTTAACCCTGTGGAAATCTGGTGGAAAGGCAGTGCAGAGATGAACATCCCAGCTTGGCAGGTGTTTGGATTCAGTGTAGCAGGATCGTGCTCATATACACACAGGAAATTACATTTCAAATGCATGTTCAATATCTCTCCCCCCTCGCTTAACATACACCAACTGCCTGAGGGTGCACAGGAAACCCAAGTCAAGCTCCATAAGCAGCCACACGTTGCTTGCAGCTTATTTTCTACTCAGAATCTGCAGCAGGTGCCTTTGAAGCCCTCTGAGGTCAACGGCCAAGAGCCTCGTACGGGCTCCCTGGCCACGAGTCCAGCATCATCCAAAGCACCTTTCCAAAGACTGACCGTGCCTTGTGTACCTAACACAAACCAAGCTACTCTGACTGTGAAACGAGCTACTTGCTTCTGTTGCTCTTCTTACCATAGTTCATTTTACAATAGCTAGTAAAAAAATATTAATAATAAAAACTATAAGCATTAAAAAGAAGAGAGCATGAGCTTAGCTCACCTTGTTTTACTGGCTTAGTGTTTCTGCGGCCTTTCATATTATTTGATTTATTCTTCTCCTAGACACAGACGTTAAAAGAAAGTTTAGCAATATTGTTGTTACCTCCCTCTTCGATCATCTCACAATGCAGGCACAATAAGGATGTAACACATAACTAACAGAAATATTAGCTAGCATTATTTCTTTCTAAGCAACCCTTCAAGAGCTTTTGTAGCCTATGTTACATATATAACACATATAACCGCAGCAGTCCACAGTGTTTTAGAAGTTATTCTGTGTAAGTTACTAAAGGTCATTTAAATTTGACCACTGAGGAGCAGCTCAGGACCAGAATCTCTGTTTCAATACACAGAATTTGCTCTCTGTACTGCAGGATTTACATCTTGCATAAGCAACCTCACTGCAATGCTCCATTTTTGGATTTTCTTATGTTCATCTATACGAGGGAATCGATACAGATAAAAATTATTATCTACAAAGCTCTGAAGGAAGCAGAAGTTTCGAGTATCTACTGCCTTTGAAGGCCATCCCAGAAAATGTTGTCTCCCTGTGTTGCATATTGTGTCAGGTTGTAATTCCCATTTCTTCTACGTGTTTTACCACTCAAATTAATTTACCTAGGGCTGTCATTTCTCAAAGCAGACCAAGAAGGGGCAAATCTGCGATCAAAAGCTGCCTGCCAAAACACATCCCAAGAGAGACAGGGATGCAGTTTTGGACCAGGAATTGATGGAGGAGATGGAAGGGAGGTGGGTCTTAAGCCCCACATACTTCCAAATACCTCACCCCATCCCTGAGAAAAGCTGAGCAGCAAGATGAGTCGAGCTGCTGATGGCATCAGGATTTTCAGCTCACGCAGCCACCAAGCAGCTCTGAACCTTGGTCAGGCTGGGGATGCTCTGCACACAGAAGGGCCCTACAGGGCCTGAGATGCCTGATTAAGTAAAGAAAAGATCTAGGGTCCAACCTGAGGCAAGTTACCACTCACCTTCAGCTCCCCAGAGCAGTCTGTTAGCTGTAGTTAGACGCAGCATTTTGGGAGACACAAACCTCACTGCATGGATTATTATTAATGTGAAGAGTATTTGGTGCACGGGCCTGTAACCTACAGCTGCACTGAGCTGCGATCTGAATTCTGCCTTTGACTTCATGTGATCTATTTGCCAGTGTCTCCTCCTTACTGTGTGAGACAGGATCAGACCCAGCCCCTTCGCTCCTGGGCACACAACAGCCTCCACTGGCTCCGTTTTCTTTGCATAGTGAAATTTCGGCCACAGAATTGATTTTACTCTTCAAGGAAATGCATGCACCCTCGCTTACCTCATCCTCATCTGCAAAATCCTGCTCCTCCTCGTACTCCAGCAGCAGCCTCCTCTTCCTTCGAGGCCGCTTGGCAGGTCTGCCAGCCTCATTCACCTGGCAGCTAACACCGACGTTGGGGTTCCCCCTGCTTGCGCAGTCGGCTGGAATGTCGCCGGTATCGCTGAACACCCAAAATTGAGAACAAGATATCAAATTAAAAAAACAATAACGCTCTTGCATTTTCCCCAGTACCTCTGTACCTCTCTGGTAGAATGAGGAGGTTTGGGCTGAGAAACTACCAAGTGAATCCCATTCACAGGACTTTTCCATTTCTTGCTTACTTGTCACAGTAAAACTGTTCTCGAAAGCTGCTTTCTCCATGAAGATTTTTAAATAAAAAATGAGAAGATCCTTCAGGTTACTCACCTGCTCCCATCCTGCTGAGAGCACGTTTGAGTCCCGAACCTGCCATTCGCAAACCTATCCATTTGGCTATAGGCCTGGAAAGCAGGACTGGGCAGGACGTCTCCAGGCACTGCAGAAGCCAAAGAAAAGCATTGCGCTTAAATATTAAAACTTTGTACCTTTTAACACCCTTCATGTAAGCAGATCAGGCAAAGCTCTTTACAAGCTTTCATTAAGTGAATCTCAATAGCCATTGTGAGGCAAGTCATTATCTGTGCTTCAACTTATAAAATGTGAACCTTCTCATTGAAGAAAACCACACATGGCTGTAATATTTTAATTTCAGAGAAACTCTATTCTCTGAAAAAGTACTAAAGAAAGGATATAATCTCAAGATTGTAAGCAGGATGCAATTAGAAAATGTTTTAATGTGTTTTTATGGCTGGTTTTATTCCTCTACTCAAAAGACAAATATCAAACCAGTCCACTTTTTTTCTCATACTTGCAATACCAAGTCAGTTAGGCTTTAAAATTTTGGCTTTCCATATGCTTTGGACTTTCATCTACAAGAGCTTCTAAAAATGCCATTGCTGAAGCTCTGCTCCTGAAAGAACAGGCTCCGTTTTCGCCATGTCTCCAGTTAGGGAGACCCCCAGTACGCAGGCTAAAATGCTCAGTGTGACACGGGTGCTGGAACCAGGTACTGTTGTGACTCTACCCTAACTACGTTCTCCACAAGCACTCCTGGAACTTTCAAACTGGTGATTCACCAGAGAGCCTGTGCCAGGAGCACTGCGCCTCTGGAGGAAGCGTTTTGGCGAGTTCTGCCTCTGGAAGCAGTGCCAGAAACGGTCTCTTTGGTTTCGTGCCACAAAGCTCACCTTTCACATCAGTGCGAGGGGTGGCGGCAGCGGCGGCAGCAGCAGAAGCAAGGCGAGCGTTTGCAGCTAAGCTTGACAGAATCCTTATGGCCTCTGCTTCGGCTTCAGTGATGATCTCTAGCATCCCAAACTCATTTATACAGAACTGCAGGCAACAGGGAAAGAGAGCAGGCTAGTAAGACAGAGCGAACTGGGCAGGAGGGAGGAGGATTCCTTGGGAGACAAGAAGGTATTGGACAAAGAAATAGCTCTGCATCCAAACGCATTAAAAACAAACAACAACACAAAAACATAGCTCTCCCTCAAAACATCAGAAATGAGCCTGTTGTCAAAGGAAATCACATTTGTGGTGCCTGCTTCGCCCGTGCTCCGCTCCTATGCCCCAGTCTCCCTCTGCCTGAACAGACGGCAGTAAAATGTGGCACAAAACAACCCAGGGAAGGCGCAAAGTCGCGCTGAAGACGCTGCGGCAGCAGCTCCCGGCTGCCACCAGGGCCACCGGCTCCGTCACTGCTCTCACATCCCTTCAGCTCTGACTGGGAGGGATTTTTGTTCTCCCCCGCAAAGCCTCAGCCCTCGCAGGGCGCGGGGACATGGCCACACCATCGCTCTCAGGCACCAGAAGCGCAGCCAAACCGGGCCAGCAGCGCAGGGGATTGGGGAGCAGCCCCGCTCCTCCACACACCACCTCGCATTCGCGCCCCTCGGATCCCGGATCCCATCTGGATCAGAGCATCCTCGAGTCGCTCTCATGAACTTAGAACACAGACACGGACAGTCACCAAAAGCAGCAACCTGCCGAGCAGCGAAACCCGGCCCAGCCCTACAAATACTCACAGGAAAAGGGCTCTCATGCCCGTTGTCTCGTTAAGTCTCATGCTCGACCTAATGGGATTTCCTGCCCCTAGAAAGCTGCATTGCTGTGACTGAGAATTAGGAAGATCAGGCCCTAAATGTCTACAGCAGCAGAAGACAATTTTTCAAAATGAGCAACCGCCTTCCTCAAAATTCCAAATCAGTTGAGGACAAAGCGGGGCATGAGAGGGGGAGCAGAACATCCCCAGGCTTTCAAAACCGCTCCTACACCATCACCATGTGCCGGGGAACTCCAACCAGAGTGCTTAAACCCAAGTGTTTGCGCTCAACTGGGCCCTGGCTGCAGGGCCCGGGCGCTGCCGGAGGCGCGGGCCCGTGCGCCGGCTTCGCTCCTCGGGCGCTTACTTGGATGTTGCTGCCAGGCAAGGTGCCGATGCCGTCCTTCCAGTCCAGGGCACTCATCACGTCGAAGTCTGACGTTGAGGCGGCCGCGGCCGGCCCCGGGACGCTCTGATCCATCGCTCTGCTTACACCTTTTATTCTCTTTAGGTTCTTTATTCAATTTTAAGAAAACTAGGTTTTGAACACAGAGGCATAGAATAAAAGGTCGCTTACGTTTCATGAAGGGGGTTTCAGAATGATGCTAGTTTGGGAAGATGAGGGCAGGAAAAACCTTTCCCCAAGACAGTTTTTATTAAGTCAAGTGTTAAGCACTTATGTGCAGTTTGGGCATAGAAAGGAACGGCAGATGTAACAGTTGCTTGGTGCATAGGATGTTAGAGCCCAGTTCAGTTCTCAGGCAAGATCCTGGGTAATGGGATCTTTGCCTTGGGACTTACTAGTATCTATTTTTAATTCCAGGTGCTGCACAAAGTGAAAGACAGTATCCAAACGGGCCAAACTTGCTACAGCAGCAGCACAACTGTTGCCAGCCCGCTCTGTGCTGTAGATGCCTTAAAGCTCTTAATACACTTAAGCTCTACCCACTGCCACGTCGTCGCAGCAAATGAGCGTGACTTTTAGTTGATTTTACTCTGTATTGGGACCTCCATATCCAGCTGCTGAGCTATTATTGTGGTAGGTACCAGACAACTACTGGCCATAAAAAACTGTACGTTTTTGTCTTTTAAATGTAAACTGAATATTTTCAGCTTAAGAATGTAGATGCTGGCTTATTTTCTATCTCTTTGCTTATTTTTCAATCACATCCTTGCCTTGAGCTGGCAGCTCTGCAAACACCGTTCATTTTGGAAAAGCAGAGCCCTAGCCACAAGCCTAATGGACTCCCTTCGGACGGGGGCCGGTTCTGCTCGAGGATGAGGGTCTCCACCTGGTTGCCCACGTGAGACGGGGCAGGTCTGAGCTCGGCTCTGCAAGACGGGCACCTGCAGCCCGTATCTTTGGGCATCACAACCAGATCCCCGCAGGCCACGCTCTTCCTGCTCCCTATTTTCCCTCCCCGAGGGTGTAAACCCAGCTACTTACTACCCCACACGACCGTGGAGCCCGGCCACACACAGACGGACCGGGATGAGCCCGGAACGGGAAGGTGCCGGTCGGAGCAGCAGGCGCGCGGCGGGTGCCAGCCCGGCTCCCGTTGAGTCGGCGGCGAGCGCGGAACCGGCGTCCGCAGCGACGGGGGCGACGTCCCGCGGCGACGGCCGCATCACAATGCCCCCAGCGCCCGCGCCAGCCCGGCGCTGAGCGCGGCCGGGGCTGCGCGCACTGAAACGTAGGCACGGGCTGGGCTGCGGCGCCGGGTGCCACGGGGATACGCAGGGAGCACTTTTGGGTGCGATTCCTTGAATTTAGGCTCTCAGTGCAAAGGAGCTCAAGCACCAGGGGCTTGTCGATGCTCACACAGGACTCCGGAAACTAGGGAATTTAGTTAAAACTGGACAAGGAAAACAGTCAGAAAGCACAAGGTACAAGACAGCCTAGTCCTAGCCAGTGAAGACCTCATAGAAGAGACCCAACAAAACACCTCCTCTTTAGAAGTCTATTAACCCACCCTAGAGAAAACATCATAGAGAAATTATTCCTTACGTAATGCTCCCTGTGTGTACAATGTACAATAAAACCAAAATAGCCCAGTAAAGGGAGCAAACGGTGCTATTAGAGAGAGAGCAAAACCCAACGGGAGAACTCGTAGAGAGCTGCAGTTCTGCACAAACGCCCCCGCCGTTTGTCCCACGGGAATAACGGGAGGGCCAAACCCCTGCACCAGGAGACAAAACGCCCTCAAGAAGCAAGAGGCATGGGGAAAGCGGCTGCTAACCGCGCTGCTCTGGGCACGGACATCCTTCCCCCAAATGGAACGGGAAGGTAGTGGAGAGCGACATTTCGAGGGAGACACCTGCACGGACAAGGAGCTGAAGTTCAAAGCTGCATCTCCTCAATGTTTCTCCTAATATTCAATTTTTCTCCCAATATTTGGTTAAGACATCTAAGAAACCTGTTTAAATGCCTGCAATTCACTCCTCATGAAGGGCACCTCATGTTTCCTTTTTTAATAAATACATATATATAAAATACACATAAATATATGTGTGTGTGTGTGTGTATAAAACTGTACAACAAAAACTGAAAAATGAAGGTTTTCTGGTGCTTGCTTTCTCAGTGGCTTGGTACCAGCATGCGATATAAAACGTTATTTGTGGCTTTAATCTTACTAGAAAATTAAGGAATTAGAGTAAAAGTTGGCACAGATGGCCGCATAAAAATATTCCAAAGTTCAGTTAGCTCTATGTATGTGGGCAAAATTAGGAATAACAAACCCCAGGAGCTGTTAAGCACCCGCGTCTGTGCTATATACGACGGGGAGCTACAAAATCTATTGTCCCTCTCGCAGAAAACGTTAGATCGGACGTGAAGCTCCTCAGAAGTCATTTAAATTTGAAGAGTGACGTGTTCAGTCGAGTCACTATTTAAAGAAAATACCTAGAAATGCGCTTTGTCAGATAATATGAAAAAAAGTTATACACCTACACACATAAACTATTTTCCATCCCACCTTTCCCAGGAGCTTCCGGGAAGTTTAGATACTGGTACATTATTCCGTAGCAAAGGAAGGAATTAAGCTGGACAGACGGATGCGACGGCGGCTGGGACGATCGTGCAGTCACGAGGGCAGCCCGGGCGGAGGACACAGGCGCACGGAGGGGAGGCTCCGCGCGGACCGGCCCGCCAGGAGGTCCCACCGCCCATCCGTGAGGAAAGAGCAGCGGATCTGCAGCGTCCCTCACGCCCGGAACAGTCGGGGCTGGTGGTTTGGAGAAGGCGGGATTGGCAGAGGTTCCCCTTCGCTTCCATTGCTAAGTGGTTCCAAGTGTCACAGCTGATTTCCAGGTGTCATCGCTCACTAACAAGGACACGTTTGGCCACTTTTCCTCCCTGTTTCCAGTCTCTGATCTGATTCCTCAGCCTCCGACGCTCCCTTCTTCCCTCTCGTCCATCTCAGGATGGCACCAGCACGAGGACACATCGCGAGGGGTCTAACATCACTGCTGCTACAGAGGAGAGGGGACACGAAGACGCTTGGGGCACCCCATATGGAGAAACCATATCCCACATCGCCAGCAAAAACCGGCCCTTTCTACCTATCTCCTAGGGCCAGGTTTTCCACTTCTCCAAGAACATCTCAGCCGACACGGAAGAAGCCGACAAGGGGATTACACCAAAATTCATTCGTTATTCCCACCATGGCTAAAGTCGTCACCCTAAAGCCCCAGGAAAAAGAGAAGCAGCAGCAAAACGCACGGACGCGTCCGCTGCTGGGATGGATGGCAGGATTTACACACAGAGCAACCTCGAGCCGACCTGAGGACAAAGCAGGCCTCGGAGGACGCTCGTGTCCAATGCTTTAATTGCAGCGGTAATTACTTTATCAGACTACAATCCAGCAAATCACCTCGGGGGGCTACACACTAATCGTTACTGCTATTATCACTAATTATCTTTATTATGTATCTTCCAAAGTCAACTGGGAACACTCACCGGGATCACGAATGTGCAATCTAGAGCAAAGGGGGGAAAACGGAGCTGCAAAATACCGACATTTGTGATACACACAAAATATTGTAGTCAGTATTTGAGTAAATTATGGTAAAAAATCCAGTTAGGATAACCCGGTTCCTTCAGGATGCCCAAGACAGCTCCAAGCGCCCCGCGCTTGTCGCTACCCGCTGCGCACGGGTATTTTGGGGAAGTTTCAAACTGAGCCAGCGCCTTCCCGCCGCCCTGGCAATCCCGCTGCCGGCGGGATTCACCCCAGGACCCCGGCGCGGCCCCTTCTCGCGGGCGCGAGACCCGGGGCCCTTCTCCCTTTGCGGGCCGCCACTTCTCCGCACTCCAGTTTTCCTCCCGCACACGGCGAAACCCTTTTCCTTTCCCTCCTCAACACGCCCTTTCCTTCCTCGATACCGCATTTTCCCCCTTTTCCAGCCCATAACGCCCTTTTTCCTCAGCCCCGCTGCTCCGTTCCCTCCGTGACCCCGCTCTTTCTGCATTACC
>NW_020455566.1:4573845-4598277 GCF_003342845.1 Nothoprocta perdicaria
CCGGCCCCGGGGCCGCTCGGGGAGCGGGCCGGGGCCTGGCCCGGGCGGAGAGGGCGAGGGCGCCGGGATGAGGCGCTGGGACGGGGCGGGATGAGCTGCGATGGGGTTTGGGGGCTGGACACCGCGGCGGGATGGGACACGGGAATGGGACACGGGGATGGGACACGGGGACTGAGATGGGGCACTGGGAACTGCAGTTGGAACAGGGTGCAGGCCCTGGGAGCCAGCTCTGGATACCGGGATGCGGTGCTGGCGGCTGGACATTGGGATGAGGGTGGGATATTGAGCCCGGCACTGGGGTGGGAGGGGGTGGAAGGCTGGGACAGGGGTGGGATAGTGGGGCTGATCCCTGGGGCAGGATGCGGCTGGCATCCCGAGACGGGACCTGGGCACTCGGGCTGTTCCGGCACCACAGGGGAGCGGTGGGACAGGCAGCATCCCCACGGGGGGGACGGGGGCTCCCACGGGCGGGACGGGGTTGCTCCCACAGGAGGGGGCTCCGCGGAACCCCAAGAGGCCCCATGGAAAACAGGGAGAGCGTGGGATGGGGGTGTGGGCAGGAGCAGGGGATGCCCAGCCTCGTCTTTCTGTTAGAGGAATCCCCCTCCTTGGGCCACGGGAGACGAGGAAACGGCAGGCAGATAACGAAGACGCTGATTTATTTGCAAGGAAAGGCAGCCATGGAGCAGCCCCCGCATCCCTTGCTACTGGGCTAAATGTGCAAGGCTGCAGATTTACATACAAGATTAAGGCACATTAATATCTGAAAGGGAGATTTTTGGGAAAAGAGATCTAAGTAGATATTACCGTCAGGAGCCAGCAGATTGTGGCCAAGATAGAGCGCTGTATTTTGCTGATTCCTCCATCGATTATTAACATCAAATATTTTATCTGGATCCCTGCATCTGTTAAGCTTGTTTTTCTTCTTATCTGCTAGTGTTACTTTCATTTGTATTTGAATCTTGAAACAATAAAAGAAGCATTGTTTTTTTTTTTAATGACACTTATTTTTTTCTTTGGCAAGGCAGGGGGAAAAAAATAAAAGCCTGAGCAGGTCTCAAGCTGTGACAACTGAAACGGAATGAGATTTCAAAAAAAAAAAAAAAAGTAATAAATGAGATTTGAAATGGCTCATTTGAAATACACATTGCAATATTCTTCACCCCTAGAATGGGACACATTATAAAAACAAAATGTCTTTAAAATTAGTCAGAAAACAAATACGTTTCCTACCTCATCAGCATCGGGCATCTAAACCTCAGTTCTGCCAGTGCTCCTGGACAGCACTTAGGCGCTGCAGGATTTATAGCACGTAGGCACGGCAGGATTTATAGAGAAATTTGGGATCTCTGTAGTGCCGTTAATGCTCCCCAGGCTAAGGATCCTGCCGGAAAGGGGAGGCGGACACTGAAATACCTGTGGGAACATGGGCTGCTTTGGAGAGTGGGTGACGCCACTCGTCCCGCGGGCTCGGGCAGCTGCAATCCCGGCTACTGCTCCCGGAGTCAGCGCCTCTATGCATTAAATTACCTTAAAGAGAAAGACATTGAGCTTGAAATTATTCTCATAAGGTCTTCAAATGAGTTAATTGATTTGCACTTATCATCAGTCAGGAGCAGTTAGTTAAAGCACGTGTTCTTGGAGACTGGGAACTCGTTAGGCCCTTTATAATCATTTTATTCAGCATTGAGCACAACCCGTGGCTGAAGGCAGATGTTACTGCAACACTGATATGCCAGTGTATCCACAGACCCTCAATCTTAGTATTATTGGAACAAAATAAAAGTAATAATAAGATTTTGAACATAACACAGCTTTTGGCCAAGATGAGCTAACCGCAGAGCGCATATATATATTTATTTATAGATATGTATATGACTGGGATTCAAGTTTAGTCTGCGCAGTTCCAAGAAGACCACTTTTGGTTGAGAGGCCAGTGCATCCGCATAGACCCCTCCGTGCTGAGGCTGCTCTGCTTGTAAGAACGGGCTGCTTCTCGATTCCTCATGCAGACAGGATGTCCGGGGAGCGGCGGCCGCAGCGACACCACCTCTCTAGCCGGCCCTGCCCTCGCGCTGCCCGGGCGGCCGCGCTCCTCAGGCCCTGCCTCAGGAGAAGCTGCAGGCCGGGAAGGCCGAGAGCGCTTGCTCAGAGGCACGGATGGAAAATATGGGTTTTGCTTTGTTTTCCTCCCCAGCCTGGTCCCACACGGGGCTCTGCTCGCAGCAGCGGCCAGCGCAAAGGCTTCGCTTGCACCGCCCCGGGGCGACGCCAGGCGCTGCCCGGCCTCCCTCCTTGCCTGCCCCGGCTCTCTTACCACAGTCCAAGTTCTCCACGGACCTCCAGCTGCAGGGCTGTGCCTTGAGGCGGTGGAGACGGAGCGTCCACCCCGCACCGCAGGGCCAGGCAGCTCCGCGAAACACGCGCCCTTCCTCGGGAGCCAGCCGGCAGCGAGGCCGCCAGGGCCGCGGGCGCCTCGCACAGCCTTGCCCTAGACTCTGTCATGTGTGATTTTCTTAAAGATATTTCTAAGCTAATTATCTCCCATTAGCAAACATCTTCCGGAGCCTGGCTGGTTTCTATCCAGAGATGAAGCAGCAGAAGGGATTAGTGATCTTACGATAGCCTGAGCTGTTAAAGCGCAAAGTTTATAGCCCAAAAAAATCATTTTCCTTACTTCTAAAGAAATGGAATATCGCTTCCCCAGAGCTTTCTCATGCTGCTGTAGCAACGTAGTATTTGATAAAGTCTGAAAAACTCTACAAACCCTGATCCCACTTAAACTCTATGGAAATCGTTTGTGTTGAAAAATATCCTTATCATTTAACACCCTTTCATCTTTTTAATAGGGTGATACAAGTTTCAAACGACCAAATTATACAAAATTACTTACCGCTATGAAGTTAGCATCTAACTGTAAAAAAAACCCACCATTCTAAGTGCTGACGGCAATTGGAAAATAGCAACAGGAAATATTTGATAACGCAAGAGCCAACCTTTCCTTTGGACCAAAGGAAGGACTAAAAAGCAAGGCATAGATTTCTATCTTGCCAAAGTGGACTGCATTTGAATATCATGATCACATTTAAGATCAAGCCATTTTCAAAATGAAGAACTTTTTCTTTAGGACTAGTTGTGCTTTGCATTAAGGTTTACTGCAGTAAGTATAAAATAGTGACAACACAACTTCATGTAACCACTACCAAAATGTCATCAAGCAAAAATAGTCTTTATTCAAATTTCATGGAAACAGGTTATCACTGTACTTTTGCAAGACGGGGAAAAATAAAAAAATATAAACCAAGGATATTGTCACAATACCAGAATACGGAACTCTACTACTATTCCCTTACAGATTACTTCAAGTATCAATTTCCTTTTTCTCTCCTTTTTGGCAGTGCTATTCACAACTCCCTAAGTCCAAAAATATGAAACAAAAGTAGTAAGAAACTTAAGACTTTGCACTTCCACTAAATGACATACACCGAAGGGCATCAATTCAAGGGTGATGATGGCTGAAGCCATCACACCCACGTATCAGTCATCATTCCAATTTCGTAACCCCGAAGCGCAGTGCTCACTCTCTGTAAGGCTGGGCTTAGAAAAGCAGGGCAATTTCAGTGCTGTAGGAAGAATTAAAGAAAATCTTCCTACAAGACAGCAAGTGAGCCTTGCACTTGTGAGCATTACAGGGAGCAAGCACTGCAGTTAACAGGGGACAGACACACCACCACGGTTGTTAAAAATATACAGCTTTGACGTGTTCTACTTCAATCACTTGTGCTACAACTACCAAACACGTACAAGACTTGTCCAATAGTTCCACGTGTGGTTGCAGCAAGGTTAGGATTTGGAGCGAGACCTTGACTGTGATCGGGAGTGTGATCTAGAGGCAGACCTGGACCTAGACTTGGACCGGGACTTGGGTTTTGAAATTGATTTTGACCTGGAACGAGAATCTGATTTGACATTTGGCTTTGACTTGGAATTGGATCTAGATCTGGAGTGAGACACCTGCTGCACACCTGTATCCTCACCCTCTCCCTTGGCTTCCTTCTTGTCAGACTTTGGTTTCAGATACTCCTTTTCTTTGGAGACTGACCTGGACTGCTCACGACTGCCCTTCCTTTTCTTCTTGCCACTCGCCTTGCTGTCCCGCTTGTTGCGCCTCTTGCTTTTCTCACTCTTGCTTCGGCTCCTGCTTCTACTTTTGCTGCCATCCCTGCTTCTCTTCCTACTTCTCCTTTTGTCTTTACTATGGCTCCTGCTCCTATCCCTGCTCTTGCTCCGGCTTCTAGCCTTGCTAATGCTTTTCTCCCCGTCTTTGCTCCTACTCCTCATGCTCTCCCTCTCCTCTCCCCTTTCTCTACTCCCACTTCTGCTCCTGCTCTTACTCTTTCCCTTGCTGCGGCTCCTGCTCTTTGCTTTCTCATCACTGTTATGGAGAACACCCTCAGATTGGTCTTTACTTTTGGCTCGTGATTTTTCTGCACTCCTGCTGCGGCTCCTACTTTTATCCTCTTTACTTGGAGTCCTGCTTTTCTCTTTTTGGCCTCTGCTACGGCTCTTGCTTCGACTACGGCTCTTGCTTCTGGAACGGGACACAGACCTGAAAGCGCAAAAACAAAAAGCGATTCCTCTTCAGCACAGCTTAGCTTTGAGCAGCACGGAAACGTTGTACATGTGGTCTTCCTGCTGCAACTCTGGGATGATCCCTCTCATTTCACCGGCGCTGCTTCCCCCACAGGGACGTACCTGGATCTTGATCTGCTCTTGGAGCGACTGCTGCTGGCACTGCGGCTCCTGCTCTTGCGCGAATGTCTGCTTCGGGAGCGAGACCTGAAACGAAAGCCCCACGTTAGGACGGGCCTCTGCGCAGCCCGGGATCTGCTGCTCCCACAGGGATCAAGGCTTCTGCCAAAGTACGTCTCGTACAGAACTGCAGAGCACTTCACACAACAGTTACACGTTTAGAGCACCCTTCTCCCCAGGGCTCAATCCCTGCTACGTCTGGAAGCAAGCAGGGCTGCCGATCCGAAATAAGGCACAGCTTTATTATTTAAGATAAGGGAGTGAGAATCACTTTCCAAGGAAAGGCAGCTTTGAATATAGTGAACTGTGCAGACAAAGCACTTGGAACATGGTTCTTTTTGCTGTTCACCCATGGAAAGCCGTTGGCTGGTGCCCAAAGACACCGGGTCTAATGGAGCTTCCCCTTTCAGGTCCCCAGAATGGCAACCTGTCTGTCTATGACCTTCCGAGAAACTTCAGGGATTACTCTATGTTCAGGGATACTATTTTCTTACCTGGCTCTATAACTGGGAGATGCAATTAGGCTGTCAGTCCTGTAACACCTTTCCACTCCGTTAACTTTTGGGCACATGGGCCACTTTCAATGCTACTTCACAAAGGTCTTAAATGCACAAAAGTCCCCAGAATTGTGGGGAATATCCTGCAGTTCCCGGGAAGGAGGGACAAGGCAGAGGTACCTGCTTGGGGCAGGGAGGAGGAGTCTTTCTCGAGACAAAACGAGTACTATGCAAGAGTAGATGGGAGAAAATACTTGTGTGTTATTGTGTGCCAAAGCATTTTTCTTTCCCTTACCAAGGATGCTGCAGATTTCTAAGAAACAGGGAACAGGTGGGATCTCCAAGCTGAGAAATAACTATTACAGCAAAACACAATGTTCAGCATCCGTGCTACGAGTACCTTCTGGCTCCTTCTTGGTGCACAGCTCCACCTACCATGCCGTGTTCTGCTGCAAAACAGCAGGGACCAGGCACTCGCTGGCAAGAGCAGCGGCAGACAGCGACGTTCAGCCAGCAGATGCACACGTTCACTAAGGACAACACCGAGAGGCTTTGCTTTCCTCAGTTACTTGCAGGTAACTAATGAATTCCCAAAAGTTAATTTGTTGGAGAACTTGGAACACTTCCAGAGCATTCGAGAATCTGCTATATATTCACGTTACTGCAGTTGGACTTCAGCTGCATGTGAAGAGACATACCTTGAATGGCTTCGGGAATAAGAGCGGCGCCGTCTCGATCCAGGTCTGTCTTCCACTAATCTAATCTTTCTGCCATTTACTTCTGTCCCGTCCAGCTTTTCAAGGGCTCTTTTCATGTCAGAATAGGATTTGAACTCAATCACACCTTCATTTTTCCTTCCTTTGTGTGCATCTGCATATGTCACTTCCCCTGCCTGACGCATATAATCCTAGAGGAAGAGGACAGAATAACCATGGCCTCGAATCCAGGCTGGGGCTTTCGAGCCGCTCCTGCTCATTTCTGCACCGACCCTCACTTCGCCTTTTCCACGTACACCCACGCCAGCAAGGGTTTTCACCACACAGCACTGCAGAGCTAAAGCTGAGGTTTCCGAGCAAGCCAAATAACGCTCTAGAGCTTCACAGCGATGCTGGGCTGCTAGTTTTGAGCTAAACTGTAACTTAAAGCCTTACACTGGCATTCTAGCATGAAATATGCTCTGGATGGTAATGAGTTTCAACTGACGGAAGCGATTAAGGAAAAAGTTGCTTGATCTATAAATCACATGTTCAAAGGTAACTTAGAAAAGGTGAAAACCAGAAAGATCTAATAGGAAAGAAAAGCAAACTGATCAAATAAGCAAGAGGAGCACACGCTTCCCTTTGTCCCACGCTAGGTTACACCTCGGGTTCTGCTGGAAGAAGTCCCACAGCAAGAGAACCTACGTCCAGCTTCCCACTTCCCACTACTGGCTGCTCCCTTTCCTTTACCAAACCCATGTTTCAAGGGGAACCACCATCCTTCCGCTCCAAGCAAGCTGCGGGACAGGGCCATCTCCCAGCTGCCGTGCACTTGGGCTGCACCGAGTTCTGGTTCAGTGTTTTTGACCCACCTCCTCCCCCGTGATACACACTGCAAGGAAAGCTGTTCAAAGAGAAGCAATGCACCCACCAGAGGATTAATCATGCCATGCTCTACTTACAAGTTTTAATACCAGAAGCAAGGACAAGCTACTCAGGGTGTGAAGCATTAACAACAAAAGATATTTGAAGGATCTCAGTACATACCTGAACTAGAGTTACATATTCAATTACAGACCAGTTTCTAATACGTCAAAGTTTGTTTAGAACAAATTTTACCCATCCTTAAGAGAGAGAGAGAGCCATAAAAGAAAGCGGTCCTGTAAGAACAAGTGTTTTTAACCATTTCTGCTATTTTTCATTAGGAAACACTCCTTTTACAACTACTACTTGAATGTGCTCCCTGCCCTGCCCCTTCCAGCCCCTGATGGAGACGAATATGAACCTACCCCTGCACGTGTATTCCTGTGTACTATGGTCTAGATAGGGCATTTCCACTGCGGAGAATCACTTTCCATTCCCTTCACATTCCAACAAAGTTGTAGCTTTTAACAGAGATTTTGCACCACTGCTCATAGGTGGGAAGCACTTTTTTTTTTTTTTTCCCTGAAACTTAATCTTTAAGGCAGTTTCTCAGTGTGGAAATTCTTAACAGAGATGGTGCAAGAACGATGCTATCTTTCCAAACAGCACCTCAGAGGCTGACGAGTAAAATCCAAAGTGACAAGGACAAACTCCCGTGACTCTAGAGAGCCCTATTGCTCCCCCTGATTAAACTCTGCCTTGACAGGACTCAAGGGTAACGCTGAAAACATCCGTCCATGCTGTTGGTTTACGTGGAGCAAAAGAAGCATCCTCCTCCTGCTGCCCAACACCATACAAACCTGCATGGAAGCAATTCCCAATGCAGGACACACATTAACAACTGCATGTATTCAGGCATACATCAACACTGACTTAATGTATTGTTTCAGAAGAGGTATACACATGAGCACGTAGACTCATTTTAACAAATCTGAGTGAGGAATACAGATCCATTACGAGTTTTGCTTGATGCAACTAAAGCTAACTTGTTTACCCTTTGTGCTCTTTAATAGAGAGGGTAAAGAAAGGGGCCCCCGTACCTTAAGATCTTGCCAACTGCAGCGGCTTGACAAATTTTCCACAATCAATCTGTATTCTGTACGGGTCGGAGGACCGTACTTATCTCTTCCGCTTCTTCTATAACCATATCCACCTTTAGGAGGTGACAAGCAGACAGCAGTACTTCAAGCAGGGAAACGGAGAGCTGCTCCACCCGCCGGCCAAACACACCCCTGTTCTGCCCCGCACGTTTGCAAATGCATCAAAACGTCACCCGCCCTCTCGTCCCCAGGAGGTCCCCACTGCATAAAGGTTAAAGAGATGCAAAGCATTTTAAAGTTATTACTGCAAATAGCGGCACATAATGAAAGCAGTGCATACTATAATTACCGTTGAAATTAACATGCAGTTAAGTTTGTTTAGAAAATAAAATAGAAAGAAGAAACCAAATCAATTAAGCCACTTTGCCAGTGCTACTTACATTGCTTACAGGTTTTCTGAATATCTGATATGAATAAAGATTTTCAGGCACCTATTTCAGATTAATCTCATCTGTCTCTGCCCCTTGGGATCCTCACCACCCAGGTCTAATAGGAAAAGGTTGCGGTCGTCACCTGGCTTCCTTTTTGGGTCAGCCAAGGCCAAAAAGGTCAAAGCCACTCATGGAAGGGGAACCCAAGGTCAGCAAATGGCACAGGCAGCCAGCTTAGCCTCAAAGGACTCAATTAAAACACTGAGGTCTTTGTTAAGTCTATGTTAAACAATCACATTACAACAAAACCATTAAAAGAGTTAAATAAAGTGATAATAAAAAATGGTACAAGAAACGGTTTATTAATTTATCAATTTAAATAGTTTAATACAAGAAACAATAAATATTCAGCATGACAATTACATTTACAGTTACAGAACACTATTCACAACTTCGTATCATTTCCTTTAGAAGTTATTAGAAAAGGAGGAAGTGTTTTACTCCAAGCAGGGCAGGGTTCAAAGGCGCGCTGGTGCTTACTGCGTGCGGAGCCGTAGGCGCTGTCCCGCCGCGGGCCCCGGGCGTGCTCCACGATCACCCTCTCCCCGCACAGGTCCTTGCCGTTCAGCTCGTAGACGGCGTCGTCGGCGTCTCGCAGGTCGTCGAACTCCACGAAGCCGTACCTGGGGACGGGGAGAGGAGCGGCGCTGAGCGGAGCCCGCCTGCGGCCCAAGCAGCACCGTTCCCGCAGCGCTCCAGGCGGGAATCTCGGTGCTGCCTTTCGGCCGGAGGAGCCGGTGGCACCACGAGCCCCACAAGCTCCATGCCCTGCCCGCCGGCCTGCTCCGAACGGCGCCTTGCTGCTCTCCTCGCTAAGCGTGCTCGCTGCTGCCGGCAGCGTTCAGCAGCTCACACGCTCGCTGGGTTAGGCTTCATCCCGAGCTTTGCAGAGCCCTGCTTCCCACTCCTGGCTGCATTAGGCTGCTCACGTCAGGAAGCCACCTGAGGTCCTACTCTTTCAAAGGAATAAGCACGTGCGAGGGAGCTGCATGCCCTGCTTGGAAGGTCCACCAAAGAAAATATGCAGGTCAGAAAAAGAGCTTTTGTCTTCATCAGAGAGTCTTTATTCCTGAGCTTAGACAGCACTGAGGATTTGGCTAAGCAGCCCCATCCAACAGAGCGGATTCCTGCTGAGGGATCTGCACCTTCCCACTTGCTGCCGGGAGCACCTCATGCCCGCGAGCCTCCTCCAACCTCTGCGCTTTGAACATGGCAAGTCCAGCTTCCACTGGACATCCAGCAGCCCAAGCCAGGAACCAGCCCCAGGGGAACAAACAGCCCTCCCAACGCGAGGCTCTAGAGAACCCCACACAAAGCTTTAGCCTGCACTGTAAATCCAAGTTGCACTAACCTTGCTTTGAGATTCTGGAAATATAAGCAGACAGAGCAAGATGAAGGACACAAAATTTAAAAAGCTTATTTGTTTCATTTAAATGATGTTCTTCATTCATCAAAGGAAAGTAACTGACATAGACAAACTTGCAGACCAGCACGTGCCTCAAAAGCTCCCATGGACATTTCTCACCTCCTCCTCTGCGGTGCCACAGGCATCGCTGGGGCTCTGATGCTCCTGGTCCCTGCTCACTGCAGAGCTCAAAGGAGTTTTTTAAACCAGCTTTTACAGCTGGTGCTCAGGGACAAACTGGTGCTTTCCCTGCGGCTGCCGAGCAAACTGAACCAACACTGAAGGCTGCCAGATCCCGAACTACCACAGTGAAAACGCACGTTTTAAAAATAACACAAACGCCCATTACCCAAATGGGCCAGTGAAAAGGGGGACAGGGTGGAAAAAAAGGCGCTGTTAGTCTGAGCTCAGACTGAGCTCACCTGCGGCTGACATCCCTTTGTCCTTCTCTTACCTGCCAAGATCCAAACGCAGGTTTCGGGCTCCCATGCAGTCACTGACGGCATCGCAGCCTGTACAGAACCGGGAGCCTTTTTCCCGGCTGGCTGCAACGTGTCTGGTGGCGCAGAGCCAACGCCATCCGAACGGGAGGCTCCGCACGCGAGCGGAGGAAGATCAAGGCTGCGTCGCGGCGTTCGGAGTGGCCCGAGAGCAAACTCACCCTACCGGGACACTCGCCTCTGCTCTCACGTCACGCTACCTTTAAGCGTTTCCGCTTTTGCTATCTGATTTATTAGCCAAGAATGTCGTCAACTGCTACAAATAAGGTAAGTATGGTAAGAGTTTAGGTGAGAAAAGGGAGCACTGCAGCAGCATGTCAGTGATGGAGCAGTAGGTTAGGTACAACTTAGGCTGTCTCAAAGCTAAACACCTACAAATCCATGCACTTGGCCTCTGATAGTTTTCCATGAAACTCTCCCAAGTGGATCGAGACAGACTGGATTAATCCGCCTAAACCTTGATGGATGGTGCCAGCTTAGCTGCCTTCTCTCCACTTGCTCCCGAAGGGAATACTTAACATTTATCCGACACCGTTAATCCCTTCCATTTGGGAATATACTGGACACAAATAGTCCTAGAATAAGATATTACTCTAATAGAAAAGGGAAAAGCTGTAACAGGAAACTGCAGGTGTTTGTTAAAACCAATGCCTCTAACAAGCTTATTCTACTTTCAAGGTTTTGTATATGTGATTTTACAGGAAAAAACATGCATCCCAGCCAGCACACTAATGAAAGCAATAGTAAGCCACCTCTGTTATGCTAAATACATACAATATTGCACCATACGATCGAGGAACAGGGATCAGGATGGTTTAAAACAGTTTGATACCACAGAAGGCGACAGTCACTGACGTGGCCTTAACTATAGCGCCTGAACCTCCTGTGCTGACAGCAGTGCAAGTTAATCTTCTTCTAAATGACTCCTACTAGCACTTCCTATGTGGCATAAAACTACTTACTGAAAACGCCACTGCATTTACTTGAGGTAATGTGAAGCTACACCATTTTCTGCTTCTGTACCAAAAAAAAAAAGTTTAAAAAGTATATGCTCTTATTCTAAGCAATTCTAGTAGGCTGAACCTCTCAAGGTGTTTTTCTTTTAAATTAGGAAAGAAGGGAAGAAATGTAGTTTTCTAGAATAGCATGATGGCCCAGATTAAAACAAAAAATATTTTCCCCCTCCTTTAAGCTGTTCCCCTGTGCACACAGGTTTCCAGGGCGGCAGGGCTCTCCATGCTCCTCCCCACGCCGGTGTGTGGCACAAAGCCCTTTCCTATGGCACCCATAGGGTGCCAGCTTCTTTTCAGCACCTGTGGGCTGCTTCCCTGTCTCCATTCTCTTTCCGGCTTCCTAAGGTGGGAGGCCACACAGATGAGCTGGGCTCTTTGCACCTCCGCCGTCCCCGGGAGTGGCGGGGCCGGGCGGCAGCACCCGCCAACACGGGTGGCCACCCAAGGGTGACACCGGGCGGCCGCTTGCTGCCCTGGGCCTCGTGGGGCAAAGCGAGCGTGTAAAGTGCTTGGAAACCACCCGTGACGGTGCGAGGAGAGCGGCCCTGCAAGCGGCGCCTCCCACGCCGCGATGGGACCCACGGGACCCGGCCCTGGGCGAGGGGGAGCAGCCTGCGCCACGCGAGCCCTGCGCTCATCTGAATGCCCTGCCACAGGTACCCCTCCAGCGTGCGTTAGGAGCCAGCTGCGATTTGGAGGGAGCAATATTTAAGCTTCCTGAGCAACAGCAAAGCAAAAACGGATGAAAATTTCATCTTGCTCACAGGAACATCAGTAAAGCAGGAAAGTCCACTGGAATGACAAAAATCATTGGAAAGTTACCTTGCTATCATGCAGGTATGCCGGATATCTAGTTATACATCACTATATTATAATTCCAACCTGATTTTCAAAGGTGCTTGATATCAACAGCTCTCAGTGAAGTTAACAGGCAGAGTTAAAAATCAAACCATCTCCCCTTAAGCCACAAGCAGAAATTTTGAAACGAAACAGAGAAGTGAAGCTGGAAGCTTTTAGTTTTGTGCCTTACTCCCCAGGATGATGGAGAAGGTGCATCCCCCGCCCTTGCAATGGGTTTATGAGGACTAACCTGACAACTCTTGAAAAACAGTTAGTGAGGGACAGCAATTAAAAAACACATTGTAACCCGTGCACTTAGGCTGCTGAGACTGCAAATTGGTTTCACCATAAAAGAAAGTTTCCAGCCCTTCAAACTATTTCCCTCAACATTTAGGATGTTTTTCCAGAGATAAAAAGAGATAGGGTGAAATGTCCAATCCTCTGGTCACCCAACACCTATTACTGCCCCGCAGAGCTCCAGCTGCCAATCCAGTTTGAGCAGGAAGGAGCAAAGATTGCAAACTGGGAACAGGCAGCTAGAAGTTGTGATCGAAATGAAGATACCGATGAAAATGCAATTTTTATTTTCCCATTCTTTTCTCAGGCAGGCAATACTCTTAAGACATAGGACAGCAAGCTGCAGTTACAATCACCAGCAAGGGAGAGCCTTGCCAGGCTTTCAGGACCCTGACCTATCACATTCCACTTTCATTCTCCTGCTCCAGCTTTGCAGCTTAACTTCAGCTGCTAAAATCCCGCATGGTAATCGCCTCCAGGCTGAGCATTCAAGACAGCCCTCACTTTGCACAGGAAACTGAAAGAAGCTCTCAAGTCCCACACTGCGCAGTAATTTTCCTCATTTGCTAAGCACTGCTAAAAATAAACTGGGGAGAAAGGATCAGAGACCAACAAAGCAAACTGTAAAACACCCTGACAAAAGCACAGCATAAGGATTATCGCAAGCAGAGACATAAAATCTGATAGTTTAAGTAGATTTTTGTCAAACAGGAACTTTAAATACAAACCAACAATAGCTCGTTGAAAGCATTTCTGAATATACACCTCAAAGCACACACATTTTTGAGTTAATCCAAAGAATATACGTTAAGCTCCATCTAACCCACTGCTGAGACAATTCACCATAAATCAGCAGACCACAGGGCGGATGACAACTCAATCCCGTAACTCTCGAGTTTCCTGTGGTTATCTGCAACTTCTGAACACTGTCTTACCAAATGAGGCTTCACTTTGTTTCACAGCTGAGGCAGCTTCCATTTCTCCTTCAGAGCCCCAGGGTTTTAGGCACAAGAAGGCTGCATCCTCCTTCTCCGCTCCAATATGTCCCAGGTATGATTCATATTTAAGATCCTAGAAGTCTGATAAAGTTTGTTTTTTCAACAACTGTCTCTGAAGTACTTCTCTCTCAATTGGCATTTTTATAACACAAATATAAAAGAAAATCTAACTGCTCAGAACCCCGTCATGGGTTCAGACCAAACCCCATAAAAAAACCCATCCTTAAGACTTTGCTTACAGGCAACCTACCTGAAGCTCTGTTGATGCAAACACTGACACGTGCACAACTGTTTAAGAACAGTTTTTATTCACGTTATAAACCTTACATACATCCAACCTTCCTGTAAAAAGTGTTGAAACGAAATGAGCATTGTCTACACTGAAGGACTAACTCTTCCAAGAGATTCTTCTCTACTTCTAAAGCAAAAACAGCAATGGGGTGTTCCAGCCAGTAATAAAATCCGCACTCCACCCAGTCTCCCTAAAGCAAGACTTCGAGCTGGGTTTGCTTGTAAAGTAAAAAACACCAACACTTGTTAGTCTGGGGTTTAAAGTGTTGGGAAAAAAAAAAAAAATAAATCACTTTTTTTTTTTCCTGGAAAATCCATACTCGAATGCCTTGGGCAAGCGCTGGCGGGGCAGATCCGCGCCAGGGGGTCCCTGCCAGGGGGTCCCTGGGGCGCAGGGAAGGGCCCTGCCCGGGAGCGGGGCCGGGCTGCAGGGCACCCCCGCGGGAGGCAGCACCGCCCGCGGCGAGGCCGGGCCCGGGCTCCCTGCTCATGGCAGCCTGCCACCCGTGTCCCCAAGGGCGCCCATGCCCGCAACGACGGGGCTCAAGCCCCGCGCTCCCAGGGGGCCCAGGCATCCTGACCCCTCCATCCCGCTCCAAGGAGTCCTGAGCCCTCCCCTCCCCCCATCACGGGAGACCCAGGCCCCCGCGCGCGCCCCTCCCCAGAGGCGCCCAGGCGCCGTGCTGCCGCGGCTCACCCGTTCTTGAGGTCCACCTCGAGGATCCTGCCGTAGCCCTTGAAGAACCGCTCCACGTCGCGCTCGCGCGCCTGGTAGCTCAGGCGCCCGATGTAGACGCGCGGCATGGCGCCCGGGCGGGGCGCGTGACGTCACGCGCCGCGTCACGGCGCCGCCGCGGGGCGGGTACCTCACGGCGAAGCCCCGCCCACCGCACCTTTCCTCCCCCACCCCTCCCGCCGCTCTTAAAGGGGCCGCGCCGCGGGGGGACCCGCCTGCAGCGCCCCCTGCCTTCCCCATGCGTCTGCAGTTGTCCCTATGGAATCGTTATGGCGGGAAAACGCCCTCCAGATGGTCAGACCTTCCCGATGGTCGAGGCCAGCCATAAAAGGCGGCTCACATGTGCAGGGGAGCTGGGGGGGTGTGTGGGGCTTGTGGGGCATGATAAAGTATTAATGGGGTCCCCTATATATATAGGATATTAACGGACATCCTCCCTGTCCTTCCCCGTATCAGGATGTGAATAAGGCTCCCTGTTTCCCATAGGGAGGGCTCTTGTGGGGCTCCCCTTCCCCTATGGGCAGCCTTACCGGGCCTCCCTTTCCATAGGTAGCACTGTGGAGTCCCTAAGGTGCTTATGAGGCCCCAGTACAGCGGAGGACTTATGGGGTCCCCCTTTCCCCTATGCAGGGTATTCATGGGGTCCCCTCATCCCTGTTGGGGGGAGTTATGGGCCCCCTTCCCCCAAATGGAGGGGGCTGATGGGGGTCCCACATGTGCCAGGGATCCAAGTAGCAAGGAGCTTGTAGGAGCCCCCTACACCATACATCAAAAAAAAAAAAAAAATTACTATCTTTAAAGAATTAAAATAATACACAATAAACTGTGCACATTCAGCCTGCCCCAGCACGGCAGCGAGTGTTCTGGAAGGTTCTGTGATGGTGGCGGCCTCCCCGGCCCTCCACATGCATCCTGTCCGGGTAAAATAAAGTAGGGGCATAAACCCCAAACATTAATTTGTTTTTTTTTTCCAGTTTAGGTCAAGCTGAGCACTACTCCTAAGGTTTCCGATAGGTTTTCTCCTCAGGTTTTCCCGCTGTGAGCGTGGCGGGCTGGGGCTCCCCTCATGACACGTCGCCCCGCGTCACCTCGTGGCCACCATCGCCCGTAGCAAAGTTTGGGGTGAATTAATGAATTAATTTGAAAGCAAATCAGCTCTCCTGCCTTCCCAACTTTTCATCATTTTCTTTGTTTCGGAGGAATTTAGGGTGTGAAGCTCATCAGCTAATCCAAGAGAAAAAAATTCAGCATCCTCTTAGCCTAAATCTATAGGTGAATCTGCACAATCCCTGTCAGCCTGAGGCTGGTTGAGCGGAATGAGACAGCACTGGACCTGCCCCTGTAGCCCTAAGGATGTTTTTTAACTTGGGTAATGATTTTTTCCTTAGGAAGAGGGGCTGAAGAGTATGGGAGATGCAGTGATAACTGAAGAGATGTCTTGGGGGGAAACCTTGGTTTAAAAGTCCATAAACATCTCAGCCCACCGTAAAAGAAGTGATATTTGGTTTTAAGGGAGGTATCTGGAGCTTGTGCTTGCGCAGAGATATTGGATGGATTGGGTTGTTCTACCTTGCCCAGCCTGGTTGGGTGACACAGATGTGGTGTCATTCACACCTGGTCTGGTGGAGAGACATAGTCATGGGAACATCTGGCTGTCCCATAACTGCCTGGCCCATGGGATCATCCTCGGCCGCTTCCCCACAAATGCTCTTTTCCCTCCCCACAGGCCCAGCACTTTTGATGGCCTCATCTCTGTGTTCAGGACCAAACCATCCCTTTCCAACCCCATGTATCTGGGTGGGCACATGCAAAACAAAGCTGTGGGCCAGCAGCAAGCTCTGCGCTTGGCTCTAGTAGGGAACGCAGGGCATAGGAGCCGAATGCACATCCACAGCATCCCGCCTGGGAAGACCAGCCTCGGGGGGCTCCTCGCCTCCCCAGGCTGCTGAAATGCTGGGTGTGGGACTACGCTGTGATCTCCGTGCTCCTCCTCGTGCTGCTGACGACCTGCATTGGCGAGCACATGGCGAGGGTGAAGCCACACACAGCAGTATCTCATACTTTAATCACAGAAAAATTTATTAGCAACATCTTTAAAAAAAAACACCATTGATTTTATAGATTTCTCTGCAAGTCTCACAATCAGTGCCAGTGGTTTAGTAACAGCAGCAAAAATTAATTCAAGTCAAAGTACTGCAAAAAGCCACCCCCTTCCCACACACGCATGAGACCCCAAGCAAGGACAACACGGGGAGCTGGTCTCCCACCGAGGCCTCGGACCCAACACCCAGGGCTGAGGCAGCAGCAAAATTCAGGAGGCGAGTCCTGTCTCTGGCTCAAACGTGGGGCCACCGGGGAGCTCCCTGAGACATCTGTCCTGTCTTGCTGTGGTGGGACAGTCTAGCCAGTCCAGCCTGGTGTGGCAGTGGTGGCTTGTGCCTGATAAATCTTCATTTCTGCCTGTTTTTCTGCTGTTTTCCAGGAATCTCTGAGCAAAGGCCTCCTGATCTGAGCCTGCCCTGAGCAGTATGACCTGGCTCATTATACCCCAGTAATGCCATCAGGGTCACAGATGTCGAGTGCTTGCTGGCCTTAGACATCTTCTCTTCCAGGAAGCAGACTCGTCCACATGGTTTGTGCCAGACACCTCCTGACCTGCTCTATCTGTCCCTGCTCTGTCCTGTCCATCGCAGAGACCGACAGCACCCAGACAGGGGTCAGTGGCCAGGAAGGGTCTCATGAAGGGTCTCTCATTGCCCAAGGAACTGCTGCCTCCCTGGAGCAAGCACTAAGCTCTGGCTGGGGCTGCGGAACAGCAGAGCAGCATTCAGCGGGAAGCCAAGATCAGAGCAGGGATGGGAGGCTCCGAGCCCACTCTGCTGGACACTCCGGTGTCTGTGGGCTGGGGGTGGCCAAGAGCAAGAGCACCTTGAGCAGCAGATTTGGCTGTGCCAGTGCCGGCCTGGAGGCAGCGAGCAGCCATGCGCTGCCCTGCAGCGTGACCTGAGAACAGCACAACAAGCACAACAAAGCTCTGAGCTCCTAAATGAGGCAGGAGGTGGTGACCGGCTGCGGCAGGCAGAAGCCCAGTGCCCTCCCTGCCTTGCTGAATGGCAGCTTCTGCTGCTCAGATTTTGGCTGCCCCATCCCCTGCCATCACCCCCTCGGCAATTCCTGCAGCAGCTGCCTCAACCCTAAGCCTTCCAGTGCAGAGGAACTAATCAAAGCTAAAGCAAGGTTGGAATCTCTCTCCAAAAGCGGGAGCGTCACAGGATGAGTATCTGCTTGGATGACGTGAACGGCTTCATGGAGGCCTCCAGGGCGGCCCTGTAGTCCTCGAGCGGGACCTCCGTGCACGCCGGCGTGCCGAGCTGCCCCTTCCGAACGAGCTCGCACAGGCTCTGCATCATGCTCTGCAGGGCGTCCTTGTCTGCAAAGAAAGGGACCGCTCTGCTCCTGCCCTGCCCCACGCTTGCAATAAGCCACAGCCACCAAGCAACCCCGGGGTGAAATATTTGCCAGGACCCAAATGAGTCCTGGTGGCAGCAGCTCTACAGCTAGCACAGCCCTCCCAGCATCGGAAGGACAGGTCAGCCACAAGGATGTCCACCCAGCACTTCAGGGACATCCAGGCCTGCCATGACCACCGCCAACTTACTGTGCATTTGGTCTTTCTTCCACTGGGTCATCCAGAACCCACGGAGCTTCACATCCTTGAAGATGAACGCACTCTGCAGAGACAGCGAGACGCTCGGCACGGTGCAGTCCTGTTGCACGCGTGCCAGAAGGCCACATACCCCCCAGGATATTGCTAAGCTCTTGCAGTTTGACAGCAGTTGAAAGGCGGCAATGAGGATCTTCGGCTCTTCTGTTAGAGCTTTAATTTGTGCCAAATTCACTTTAGCAAGTTCACGTTAATGAAACACCTCATGTTAGCCCAGGGTCTCCATGGCGCTGCAGCTCGGAGCTGCTGCAGGCCCACGGCTGGAGGGTTTCACCTTGCCAGAATGAAACTCAACTGCAGCCTCAGGACTCAGAGGGCTTCCTGACGGGCAAGCAGCAGCTATGGAGGCGCAGCCACCTTGGGGCGGCCCAGTACTCACCACAGGCACCGTCACCGGCTGCTTCGCCATTCCCCCGTACGTGACCATCGTCCCTCTGGGCCTGGAAGGGCAATCGGGTACTCGGGTACCTGCAGTCTCCAGCGTGGATTCCGACGTCGCTTACATCTCCTTCTGTTCTACCCACTCCCGTGCTGTGCGGACAGGGCTCTGCCCTCACCAAGGCTCCTCCAAACAGCCACTGAACCCCCCTTTCTGGGGCTCCCCTCTTCCCCCCACGCAGCAGTCCCTGAATTTGCTTTTTGGCCCACGAGCCAAACTTACTGCAAGTGCCGCAGCATCTCGGTGGCGCTTTTTCCTCCGACACAGTTGAGGGCGAGCCGGGGCTTCGGGATGCTCTGCAAGAGCCAAGGTTGCAGCAGCAGCAGTCAGAAAGCAACGTTTATTAAGAAGATCCCCCCATTTTGGGGTTCCCTTCTCTCGAGCACGACACCACAGCTCCCGGGGAAGCAACTGCCTTAATGCTAGGCTTTCCTTGGGGACAGGTAGGAATCACAAGCAGGGCCCTCCAAACCTGCAGGCTGAGCCTCACGACAGCAGCAGAAGTCCCCAACCCCGCAGAACTAAATCCCAATCCAGAGGAAGCTCAAGGGAAGCCATTCCAAGGGCAGCAGGAAAACTCACACTCAGGAGGATACTCCCCATCGGAGACATTTACTGCAGCTCTGTCAGCACAGGACGTTGCCTGCAGTACAGCAAGGTGCAGCACTTCATTGCAGTCTGCTCCCCAAAAAGGACTTTTTTTCCCCCAGTTTAGCTGGGAAAGCTCTTCCTGGCAGCCAGCTAGATGGACGCCCTGCTCAGCTTGGAGAGCGGGTGACAGGTAACAAGGTGACTGGAGCAGTAGAGACCAAGGTGTCCCAGCAAGGTGGCACTTTGCAAAAGGCACTTTGAAGCCCCGAGTTTGCCACATTCATTGCATGTTTCTATTAGCAGATGGGCACGTTCAGTTACACGAGAGGATAATACACCCAGTACCTAGCGACTTGGAAAAAAATAAGTGCAGGAACACTTTTTGTTATGTTTATATCCTTCCATAATGATTTACTGCCTGAACATGATGGTTGCCTGCCTACAGATTTGGAAGAGCCTATTTCATATTTGTCCTTCCCATGATCCTTACATGTTTGCTCAGAGCACAAGCTACAGGGACAGCCTTGGACTTTCTCTCTGGAGGGATCAACAGCAAGTACCTTAAAAATGTCTTTCATGTCTGGCTTCCTCAGCATCTCTTCTGTGATGACGTGGTCTGCACCAAGGGACACGAGTCTCTCCACCAGCTTTGGGAGATCGGGTCTGGAGGGGAAACAAAAAAAGACAGAGATCTGAGGAGCCACAAAGGGCAGAGAGCAGCACCTTCATCCTCCTCTTGCCCAGCTCTTCTCATGCACGGCCTCGCCTGGTGGTCCCAGGTCACCCCGATGTCCCCATGGGGCTGAGGTGTTGGGACACAGGGCGGCTCCATGGCCACGTTTCAGCCTCCTCTGCTCCCCTCGGGAACCTCCCCCACTTCCCAGCGGGGTCTCCAGCACCCGCGCCAGCCTCACCGGTCTCGGACCACGTTGATGGTCCTGATGCCGGCGGCTCTGGCGATCTGGATGACGGCCTGGCCCACGCCGCTGTTGGCAGCGTTCTGGATGACGGAGTCGCCTGCCAACGGCAGAGAGCAGCTCAGCTCGGCCTCCGGGCGCTCCCACCGGAGCGGCCTCCTGCCCGCCAGCCCCACGCGCCTCCGCCCTCGCGCGGGTGCCGCCTCTGCCGCTGGGCTGGGCAGGTTTCGGTGCAGAACTGGCTGCAAGAGCCACCACGACTCCCTTCCTCCCCGTTACCACACGCAGGGACGCCGCAACCACGAGGCCGAGCAGCTCTCGGCAAGGGAAGTGTGAGCGGGCGTCCCTTCCTCTCAGGGCACTCCTCGCTGTCACGCTGGGTAGCCGCCGAGACGGCAAGCGCCCCACGTGCACCCCCATGTTCACGGGGCACCCCGGAGCGACCGCACGTACCCGGCCGCAGGCTCTCGAAGTCGGCCAGCATCCTGTAGGCCGTGCAGGGGTTGACGCCCAGCGTGGCGGCGCAGAGCACGGGCACGTCGCGGGGCACTCGCAGCAGGGTCTCCTCGGGGAACACGGCCTCCGTGCGCCACGTCCCTGCAGGGGCGGCAGCATTCCCACATGGAGAACACAGGAATCCCCCCGAGGGCCCAACGCGATTCCCAGAGGGAAGGCTTCCTCGCAACCTCCTGTGTTTCTCCGGCACTTGTCAGGAAAGGGGCGAAAGCCCCTCAGGAGCTCGGGCGCCCCGGGGGCTGCCCGGGCACCTTTGGGAAGGCTGGAGCACACGGGGCCCGCGCGCCGTGCCCGGGATGCCGGGGTCCGTGCGAGCACCGAGCCGCTCGGTGCTGCTTCTGGGCAGCGCGCTGCGCACAGCCCGCGGCACTCGCGGCCTCCGCCTCGCCCGCACGCGCGAGATGCGGCCCCGGCTGCCCAGCGCCAGCATTTAACATCTGGAAACTCCAATCATCCCCTAGACGCACAGCAGGAGCGGGGCTCCTTGAGTGCAGCGAGTGGGCAGAGCTCATGGAAACACTCCACATCCTACAGATGAACCCATAGATTCAAAGCCAATTTTCTTAGCTTTAGTGACTCTTCATTCATATCCAATTTAACCCCCTATCATCCATTTTTATGTTTAAAAATATCCCATTTGGAGCTTAACTAGATGGCTTTCCTCCTCCCATTAAGGGAAAAAGCCTTTTGAAAGGAAATAGGCAAGGAACAAGCTCTTATGCTAAGGCAGAACTGGCAATTTTTCCTGCCCATTGGCATTTTGGAGCAGCACAAGAGACATTTGTTTAAAAATAAATTCCCGTGCTTTGCCATCAAAGTGCTATTACGGAGGGCACAATAATGAGATATAACCACGACCTTGCGCAGGTTAAACGCTCCATCCTGCGAAGAAGCCGTAAGCAGATGTGACAAAACACAGTTGCTCCCAGATACCAGCAGGTTGCTGTAACGTTCGCTAAGGGCTCAGAAGGCCCATTATAGAAAACACTGTAGAAAACCAAATTATTTGTTTGAATTAAACTCCAGCGCAGGCATCGGCGCCGCTCCTCTCGGGCGAGCGATGCCCGCGAGCGAGTGAGTCCCGTGCCGGCTCCCGAGCTTGCCTGGAAAAAACGTATTTGGAAACAAGCGGCAGGAAGAGTAATCCCAGAATGGGTGCAGCTTAATGCTTAAAACTGCACATAAAAGAGGTGAGGAACTCAGAGGCCTGTGAGCAGCTCCCCAGCTAGGCCGATGCCTCTCGCCTGAGACGAGACGAGCCCTTGTATTTAGGATTAGGCTAATGGGGCACTAAGGGGACTACAACTGCTGTTTTCCTTGTCTGCAAAAGTCTCTAACGGAGGTTGGTTTTTCTTTCTTTCTCATTTCTCATCACATCTGCTCCGTGCAGTTGCCATAACTGGGAGGAGCGTGTGCTTGGTGCAAATACCGCACTTGGGAGAGGGCTGATTTCTGCTCCAGGACAGCGCTGGGCCTCAGAACCTCCTAAATCTCTTGGGACAAGCCGGGGAAAGCGGCGGTTCGAAGGGAGGGAAGGGCGCGCGGGGAGCCGGGCGCTGCGCGGGGGCAGCGCAGGGCGCCCCAGCAGCGCGGGCGGTTGCTCACCGAGTCCGGCGTCCGCGGGGAGCACCCAGTCGCCGGGCGTCACGGACGTCACGCGCCTCCCGACGCCCAGCACTCGCCCAACGCCCTCGTTGCCTCCGACGGCCGGCAGCTCCGGCAGGAGCGCGTAGGTCCCTGCGAGGAAGCCGCGCTGGGCCGGGCTCCATGGGCACGTCCGGGCTGCCAGCACCGCGGGCAGCAAACCGGTGCGGAACTGGTGCAGAACAGCCGAGCGGAACCGGGCTCCGCGACAGCCGGGAGCTGCGGCGCTCCACTCACCTTGGATCATGTTGATGTCCGCGGGGTTGATGGGGGCCGCCAGCATCTTGACGTGGACATCAGAATCCCCCAGCGGGGCCAGCTCCAGGTCTTCTAGCCTGGACAGGGACACACACCACACACAAGGGCGTTCCCAGGCGCTCACCTGACATCTTTTGCACGGGGAATAAGCTGAAGAAAGGATCTCCTAAGGATCTTAAGCCTAAAACAGCAGGTGTTTGGGGAGTGCTAAGACAACTGCACCCCCCACAGCATCCCTTCCGCTTCCCGGCGCGTCCCCGTCGTTCCTGCTTCCCAGGGAGCTGTGCCAGGGGTTAGGAAGGAACCCAAGACACTTCTTACATGGAAAAGAGCCCTTCCAAGGGGCCCCTCATGGGAAAGAAGAGCCCAGTGCCGAGTTACCCTCTTCCCTATCTCCTGTCCAGGCCAAATCCGTTGTGACTTGCCCATTTGCAGGATAAGGGGCAATTTTAGCGATGTTTGAGCGAGCTATGGGCTCGGCAAAGGAGCTGGCGCAGACCCTGCGTGGCTGCCGCTTTTAACAAGTTATCTGCTGCAGTTACATCCTGCTAAGTACGTGTCACCAGGAAGAGCAGCTTCTTTCCTACGCTGGCAACGCGTTTGCCCCTTGGAGCTGCACGGCTCAGTGTGGGACAAACTTGAGCTGTGAGCTAAATAACACGACGCACTTGTCAGGAGGCTTTTGGCAGGCAGGAATCCCATAATCAGGCTTTAAAACCACCCCAAAGTGTATCGGGAGGCTTATGGGGAGCAGACAAACAGGTCTAGGTCGTGGCATCCTGCTCCAAGGCCGATTCCGAGCAGGAATCTGGGAACCAGCATCTCAGTTCCCAGTGCTGGTATTTTGGCACCAAGAAAGAGTTCCTAGGTTTAGCACCTCTTGAAAAAATTGCTTTGGCAATAGAAACAACAGCCCAATTTTGATCGCAGGGGCTATGACCAAGCTGGGTAAGGCAACGCTTGGTGCCCTCAAGCCAAGAGACGGTCAACAACCTCCCTGGAACTAATAAACTGTGCAGGAAGCTCCTTAATCTGCCCAGGGCTGGTCTCTGCGGCTCCCGACATCCTGTTTTAGCGCTGGGGGGAAGTCGGGTCCCCAACAGCCCTTCCAGAAAGCGCCAGGAGCTGCTGAGAAACAGCGTGAGGAAGAGTCACGGGGCGAGATTTGCCTTGCACAAGACAGCACTTGAGGCCTGGATGCAACCCGAGGGCAGGCTGCACCTCCCCTATTGCCAAAGCGCTACTCGCTACATAAAACCCTCTAAAAACGTAAGTTCCCCTTTGCAAGGCTTATTTTTTTCCCTCTTGCTGTGATTCAAAGAGCCTGTGTGAACAATGAAGAGCACCCGCCAGGATTTCTCCCGGTCGCTTAGGTTCTGGGGATCAATAATGCGCCCCCCAAAACCGGCTCTCTCTGTGCGGGCACTCAGGGTGCTTTCTATGGGTTTCCTGGGGTATTATAGCCACGTTCAACCATAAAGCAATTTTAAGGAGGCAGGTGAGGTCCGGCTCCCTTCTGCACCCCGTGCTGCCCCCAGGCCAGCCCCCCAAAATGCCCCTTCCCCCCCAGAGACCTTGGCAGCCCCCACGTGCCCCAGCCCCCCCTTTTTATGGCCCCCCACTGCAGCCCCCTTGCAATGCGCCCACCCCGCAGCCCCCTTGCAATGCTCCCCTCCCCACAGTGCAGTGCACCCTGCTTTGCCCACCCAAAACCATACCCCCCCCCTTGCAATGCATCTCCTAGCCCTGCACACCCCATTGCAACCCCCCTCCCCATTGCAACGTCCCCCCTCCCCATTGC
>NW_020455566.1:4598701-4600372 GCF_003342845.1 Nothoprocta perdicaria
GCGCGCCTCGCTCGCGCCGCCGGTGACGTCACGGCGAAGCCCCGCCCCCGGCGGGCGGCCCCGCCCCTTCCGCGCCGCCCTTAAGGAGGCTCCGCGCGCGCGGCTCACACGTGCGCTGAGCTGCGCGCGGGCTCCGCGCGGGGAGGCGGTCGGGCACCCGGGGCGCCCCCTGGAAGGGCGGGGAAAATGGGAGAAATGCGGGCATTTGGGGGCCTGGGCATGCGAAAAAATGCGTTTGGGAAAATGCTGGCCGGATGATGGCTTGAAAGAGCAGCTGCCTCGTGCTGCTGGTAAGGAAAAAAGGAAGCAGTCCTAAAAGTGGCTTAATCCGGGGGTTTTGCCTAATTGTCTTGTGGGAAAGGTCTCATTTATTGTCCTCACTCCAAGCAGCTATATTGGGGGGGTGGAAATGAAACAGTGGCAGAGCAGTTGCCACTGTCACTGTCACCAGGGAGCACACCTGGGCAGCGCCCTGGGGAAGCCCTCGGTGCAGAGCGAGGGGACAGCGGCCCGAGCCAGGGTCCTGCGGGGATGCCCACCTCTCCGTCTGCACCCGCTTATTTCCCGCTCTCTGGGTGGCAGGGACTCCTCCACACCCCCTGAGGTGACACGCGCAGTGTGCGGATCCCTGGAGCCGCCTCGCCTGGCTCTCCCTTCCTCCCTCCCTTGTCATCCCTCTCTCTTTCCCTCCTTCCCTCCCTCCCCATTGGCACCAAGGTGAGCCCTGTGCAAGTCCCTGCTGGGTCCCTGGGTGCCAGAAAGAGGGTCGTGGTGGGTCCCTGGTAAGTCCCTCGTAGGTCTGTAGTAAGATCCACATTAGATCCATAGAGAATCCATGCTAGGCAGTGGCAGCTCCATGGTGGATCCATGGCAGGTCCTTGAAGGATACACAGCTGATCCATAGCAGGTCTGTAGCGGTCAGGGCAGGTCTGTGCTGTGTCCATGGTAGCCAGTGGAGGTGTTTGTGGGGTCCCCAGCAGACCCATAGCGGATCCATGGAGGGTCTACAGAAGATCTATGGCAGCTCTGCGGTGGGTCCACAGCAGATCCATGGCTGTTCATGGCAGGTTCAGAGAGGGTCTGTAGAGGGTCTAGGGAAGATCCATGGCAGCTCCACGGCAGGTCAGCGGTGGCTCCACGGCAGGTCTATGGTGTGTCCATAGAGGGCCCAGGGAGGATCCATGGCAGGTCCATGGCGACTCCTCGGAAGTCAATGACAGGTCCGTGGTGGCTCCATGGTAGGTCCATGGCAACTCCTCGGAAGTCAATGACAGGTCCGTGGTGGCTCCATGGCAGGACCATGGCGACTCCTCGGAAGTCAATGACAGGTCCATGGCAGCTCCTCGGCAGCCCCATGGCAGTCAATGGCAGGTCTGTGGTGGGTGCACAGCAGGTCTGTGATGCTCCACGGCAGCTCCGTGGTGGCTCCGTGGCTGCTCCATGGTGGTGCTGCAGAGCAGCCCCCCTGCCCCGCTCCTACGCGCCTGCGGAAGCCCCCAGCCCCACGTGAGGCCCCTTCGGCCTGCGGGGCCGCCCCGTGACAACCGGGGCTCCCGGGGCGTCCCGTCCCGCGCCCCGTCCGTGGGGCTGCAGCCGCGCGCGGCCAGGGCGCCCCCCAGCGACGTGGGACCCCCCGGTCCAACCGGAGACCCCTCCGGTGCCGCGCGGGAT